>NC_134354.1:475339661-475489661 GCF_048569485.1 Anomaloglossus baeobatrachus | reverse complement strand
CAGCTTTACTAAATACAATAGCAAGTTGTTTGGATTTGCCTACCTACATATTGAATGTCAGCACAGCGAGAGGAAAAAAAAAAAAAATCTCAATTGCAATGTGACCCAAGCCCACAACTAGAAATGAGACGTCTTTTGAAACCATGAGATAAAAAGTGGTTATTTGTGACAATTTGACCAAAGCGTAGTAAAATTTCATAAGTGAAAATCCTGTTTAATTGCTAGTAGCAATAGCTATTTTATGATTTAAAAGTTTGTTTCTTACAATACTTGTGAAAGTTAAAAATAGAAATATTTAGGCACTAATTATTCAGGCAGTTTTCTTGCAAAAAACTACTCAAAATGTCACAAATTGTGTGACTTTTGGTGGTTTTAGGTCAGTCCCATGTAGCTGAATATTAGGCAAAGCTTAGATAAAGGGGGTGGGGGGTGGTGTGACTGGCTGTGAGAGGCAAGCACATTCATCACAAATTAAGCCAACTACAATAAGAATGCACTCTGGTCTTGGACTGGCGCACATTTCTTGTGGAAGCACCTGACATCAAGGTTTGAACGCCTAACATCAGGGGCTTCCGTATATTATAATGCATTATAATGCAAAGAATATGTAGCTAAAAAAAAAAAATGTTCATCATAGTAGATATCAGTATAGTAAAAATATAAATGCAATGCAAAATAATTTAACCAGCCAAAATATAATATAATAGTCTTTTATTCTTTAAAAATTCCACTCATATACAAATATTTTTAAAAATCAGAACCCACTCTAAACAGGAATACATTTCAACAAAAAGAAAAAACTGAATATATTTGGTCAAACCTTTTCAAGATGTTCTGTAAAATAGCGACTCCTTAAATACAGAATATATTAATTACAGTAAGATATCTTGTATTTTTTTCTGTACAATGAATCTACTCAGTAGTATAACAAGTGTACACATTCCTATGCATGAGATACAGTATATCCGAGAGAATGACGAAAAACAGTGGGTGGCATTTTACCAATAGAATAGATTATGTAAAGGGAATCTATAAGCAGATTTTTGCCATGTAATCAGAGCAGAATGTTGCGGGGGTTAACACACAGAATACATGGGAGCTTCTGTGTCATTTACTTAAACTGAGTTTTAGCTTTGCGGGACATTATCTTTGCAGTGACTAGTTGGCTCAGCCATGTTGTCAAACTCCGCCTCATCTTATGATTAGCAGCTCACTGTCTATTGCATTGTACACAGAGCCTGGTGTGGGCGGGGGCAGCTTTTTCAGGTCTGCTGCATGGCTAAATCTAAAAATTGTCAGAACGACTGCAGCTAGTAATCTAAGTGATACATCATTGAACTCTTTGCCTACATCATGCTACTATCAGATGAGATACCAAAAATCTGCTGACAGATTTTCTAATTGTGAAATTAGTCCCTTTTATACATTTTAAGACAAAAAAAAAAACAAAAAAAAACTTGAGCCAACATTTAAAAAAAAAAAAAAAAAAAAAATACAAATAAAAAAAAATAATTAATAGCATAGAACCTTACTTCTGCTCCTTGTAGGTTCTAACATGTTCTCACCAAGCAAGTATGCCAGTAATGTATGTCTTCTGCTTACTTGTCATCAGATAATAGGCTGAATTGTACTGTACAGGCTAAGGCTGTAGAAACAATCTAAAGTAGCATTTGGTTCAGCTGATAACATGGCTTTGTATCAAAATTATAACCAAACTTTCTGAAGGGAGAAACTACTAAGTTTTTAAATTGGACATTATATTATTTAAATATTATTTAGATTATACCACCAATTTAAATTAAAATAAAACAAACAATTGCTATTAGCAGACATGAAGAGTGCTGCATATATGAAATTCCTCACCATTGCATAGCACATTCCTAGAAGTAAGCAGGAACAAGTAAAGAAGCAAGATACGGACAAATTAAAATGTAAAACTTGCCAGGAAAAGTTGTTTTTCAATTTGCTAAAAATCGAGGAGATGATCTTTACACTTTCTACTGTTACTTTCATTCTTAGATGAGACAGATCACCTGACAATCTCATTGACAATTGTAATGATTTAGATGGTTCAAGGTAAAATTAAAGTTTCTTTTTTTTCTTAATATGTAAGTAGCACTGTACATTAATACACATTTATACACAAGGTGATAATTGTAGGGGTGTTTATGTGCTGTTCAACAAACCTTTTACAAGAATAGTAAGTTTTACCAAGTTGCGATACTTGCAAAAGTCTGAATTCTAAAACCGCTTTGTATAAATGGATGGATCCAACATATGAGGTGGTTATCATCTCTAAAGACCCTGTTCACCATATTATCCCTATATTCACTAGTTTTTAGAAATCTCAGCTATTATCTTTGTGTCATCATTAAAAATATATCATTAGTGTGCAGTGCAGCCCTGTATGAGCCATCTACTATGAAAACGAATATCGGAGCTATAAAATCATGTTTTCATCAGAAGAGAAAACCACTAAATTAAAGCAACCAATCACCCCATACACCTTTACTACTTACTTTCCACTCCTCACACGCGAACGTACAGTGCAAAAATCTAGACAAACCTCAGAACATAGAATTTATGCGGATATGGTGAAATGGATGAAGGACACACCAGAGCTCTCTTAACAGAAACACACAGTAAAGAAGATGTGTGACTGGTTAAAACTTCACACAGTGAATGTCACAGCTTCTCAGTGTCATAGCCGAAGGAAAATCGGCCAATCTGTAGATCAGCAGTTGACAACCTGATCACAGCAGATATTTTTGGCAATAGCAGAATAGCATAAACTAAACATGAATGTAGTCTTTGAACTGCCATTATACAAGCTGACTACAGAGTATAGTGAGCAGGTACGTAATCCTTTCCCCATGATGATGGGCTGTTGATGCATGTTGTAGCCTTCCCTGCAGTTACATCATTTCATTTATTTGTCAGCACCAACAGGGATTAATGGTGTCTTCACATTACATAAGAGAACTAACAAATCCTGATTATCCAAAATTCTGCATTGCCAACATGATTTATTTTTATCCCCAAGCCACAATTAAGAGGTCCAGTTATTGCACCATTATGTACAGAAAAAAGCTACAAACAATATTTTTTTTTCTTTTTTAAATATTTCCCCCACATGGTTGTGATGGCTGAAAACATGCAAGCCCTGTCTCAGTTAAAGTCTTGCAGAAATATGGGATACTTCAGTTCTTCAGTCTGGAATTGTGGTGAGGAAAGCCTTTATTTAGAAATATTGTTGTCCGAGTGTTGTGGATATCGTTTCCTCCTGCAAAAGCAAAAAGATAAAATATATCACTCTTCAGAAAAACTTTTCCCAATAACAAAAAAAACCAAACAAAACCATTATTTTCAATTGCTACTTAATTTTTCATTTATAGTCAAGGCTATCAGTTCGGTCAAATATAAAAAAAAAAAAAAAGCATGAAATTGGGATGCACACGTCTTGGCAGTATGTACTTTTTGGAGAATTTCACCTTGTTATAGCAATTGGACTCAACAGCACCAATAAAAATACATGTAAGATACAGTAGCAAGTTTGGCCAAATGTACGCCTAATATATACTCTTCTGGAATATGTTCAGTCCATACAAGTCTACAGACACATAGTGACAACAAATTTTCAGAAGTTCTTTAATGGATGCTCTATAGTAGACTACGAGGGGTCATAGAATAAAACATTAAAGGTAACATTACAAAACAAATGTGAATAGTTACTTGCAAACTAGAGTTTGAAGGACATAGATTATAATATAATTGTATCTCCTATAAAGAAGTAATTTTAGTATCTTACAATAACACAAATTATCTTTTTTCTGTTTCTCATATGAGCGAATTGAAGTGACCAGACTTGAAACAAAATATATGATTTACGATCGTCTCATGTGATGGGATTGTCATATACGTTGCAGCCTGCTGAATGTTTTCTAGTCATGATGTATTCAATCTCTATAGTGAGGATCTGGAAAAGTAAGACTATGCACATCTATATCTACATTGAGTACCAGTCTATAGTTTGGACATAACTGTTCATGCAATGGTCTTCCTTGTTCTTACTGGGATGAGCACATAGTAGATTCAGACTAAAAGGCAGACTCATCTACTCCTCTACAATGGCTGTATGAGGTTCCTGGATATTGGCAAGAACATGAGAACAAGCTATCTTATATGCCAATCCAGAGCATCCTAAACATGCCCAATAGGTGACATGTCCGGTGAGTATGCTGGTCATGCAAGAACTAGGATGTTTCCAACTTCCAGGAATTGACTACAGATCCTTGCAACATGAGGCCGTGCATTATTATGCTTCAATGTGAGGTGATGGTCATGCAGAGTGGCACAACAATGGGCCTAAGGATCTCATCAAGGTATCTCAGTGTATTCAATATGGGATCAATAAAATGCACTTGAGTTCAGTGTTCATAACATACTCCTGCTCATACCATAACTCCACTGCCATCATGGGCCACTATTCACAACATTGACATCTCCCCAAACCCCAATATCCCAAAATCCCTAATTTATCCTCCCTAACCCCGCCTTCCTTACCCCCTATATATACTAAATGGTTCATGTAAGTATACTTATTCATAATGTAGTCGAACAAATTTATTAATGAAATTAATTCTGTTTTATTTGTTCAAATTTAACATACAATGGGGGGCGGGGCGATGTAGCCGACCAGAGAGGACGCATGGGAAGAGAGCTCCTATAATCCTGATCTTATCCTGGCCATTTACACCCGGTTACCTGACCCATTTACTCACTGACCTGCTGCTGTGACAGGAGACACCATCTGGAGGCTGCAGATTCCCACTGGAGCTATTCTCTGACTCCTGCACGGCGTTGCTGGATCTCCTGAGGCTGGAGAGTGTGGAGCAGCAGCCATCTTCCCTACAGCATGCATTTCCACAGTGAGCAGCAGAGCATGACTCCGGAGAGCAGTGAGGAGTGACAGATTTATGGCCAGAGGTGAAGACCAAGGAGTGGTGAGCACAGGGAAGTTAATTCTCCCTTAGCTGTGTAACTGGCAGTCAGTGTGCAGCACATTAGGGGGGCCGGCTGCAGTGTGGAAGACTTTAACCCATAGAGTGCTGGAGGGTCTGGAGTGTGTGCCTTGAAAAACGGGCCCTGCAGATTTTTCCTGACACATGAAAACAAATAAGTGACACATATTGAAGTTCCCACGCTGCACATGCCTGTATCATCCTGATAAATACACCCTGAGTGCTGTGCTGCCCTGGGACTCCCTTCATTCTTATTATCCACCATATAAGTGGCTGTTTTCCGGCTCTCTGGACGTGGTGAGGAAGTGGAGACAGACATATTACTAAATATACATTATAAAAGGCACAGATTCAGACGCACGGGGGCACGATAAGAGAGGGGTGCAGAATCAGCAAATCCCCAGTGTATCAATATGAGTCCCCCTAAACAAAGTGGAGCTATTGACAAACTTAAGGAGTTCGCAAGGGGTGGTCAGGCAGATGCCCCTAAAGCCAAGAGAAATGCCACCCCAAAAGGTCAGGCACTATTGGATGACGGGTCAGAGGATAAAGATGATTTAACCCTGAGGCAGGTGTATGAACAGCTTCTACAAGCAATTTCTACAAGCAACAGCTCCCTCACAGGGAAAATTGAGCAGGTACATTCAGAGGTGGGCCTCCTGCGTCAGGACATGCAATCCTTGAGGGCCTGAACAGCGGAAGTCGAGACGCGAGTGTCTGAACTTGAGGATCAAACTGTAACACTCAAAACAAAAATGACCACAATGGCCGGATCGGCAAATGCATGGCGCCAGAAAGCAGACGATCTGGAAAACCGCATGCGTCGAAACAATATACGAATCATAGGACTGCCAGAGCGCTCGGAAGGTCAGCATCCGGAACAATTCCTGGAGGAGTGGCTGAAATGTAATCTCGGAGATGAGTTCTCCTCGACATTTGCGGTGGAGAGGGCGCACAGAGTTCCAACAAGGCCTCCTATTCCAGGCGCGCCACCACGTCCCTTTTTAGCAAAGATGCTCAACTACAGAGATAGAGACACAGCACTCCGTCTGACCCGACAGAAGAGCCCACTCAAGTTCAATAATGCTGCCCTCTCGATCTTTCCGGACTTTTCGGTGGACCTCCAGAAACAGAGGGCCCACTTCATGGAGGTGAAGAAGAAATTAAGGGAGCGGAACATTATCTACTCTATGCTGTACTCTGCCCGGCTCCGCATAGTGCATGAAGGGTCGCCTCTGTTTTTTACTACACCTGCTGAGGCTGAGGACTGGCTACAGGTACACCCGAAACCTAAGGGGCAGAAGCCATGAGATTACTTTCCTAAGTGACATTTTCTGTGCCCCCTGGCGACCCTCCTCTTCCATGGTTGCTTGAAGCCCCCTTTGGAGACAGATGGGACTTCCCCCGTGCCTCGAGTGATGGAGGAATTGGCCAGGAATTGGTTCTTGTGAAATGGGAGCCCTATCTTGTGCACCCTTATACCACCTATACCAGGACACTGTATTCAGTGGTGGTATCCCCATTGATGTTTGAAATGTTTTACAGGACTTATCGGAAAGGTCCTGAAGTTCGATATTGGTTCTATATGTTTACAGCTGCAATTGCATTAACTTTATTTCTTTGCAGGGACAGGCTTATTACTGTTGGAGGGTTAACCACACTTAATTGCAGGGCAGAAAGCGTCTTATACCTGGGATCCTGGTTCTATAAAAAGATCTATGTGATATGGGGTCAGAGCTAATATTTATGACCTGGAATGTTAGAGGCCTTAAATCGCCCAAAAAACGTATTAAGGTATTCTCCCAAATTAAGCAAGTCAAGGCCCAACTGGTGGTACTGGTAGAGACTCACCTCACACGGGACACAGCCAGACTAGTAAACAATCCGTGGGTACAATGGTCGGCACATGCGTTCCACACCAGCTACTCCAGGGGTGTCTCTCTATTGGTCCATAGACCTATCCGTTGGGAAGTGAAGGTGGTGAGGCGTGACCCGGAGGGGCGATTTGTGTTTATATATGAGTCTATAAACTCTAGAGATTATGTGCTGTTATGTATTTACAACCCCCCGCCAGCTCGCATCTCCATTCTTAAACAAGCAATGAGCTTTGCCCTCAATTATCCAGATGCGTATGTGTTATGTATGGGGTATTTTAATCTTGTGATGAATGAGGAGCAGGACAGGTTCGGATGGATGGAGGGGGACAACATTCGGCCCACACTTGACTGATTTGCAGCAATGCGCGGAGGGAGGTGGGTGGATTGACCTTTGGCGACTCCGGCATCCTAACAACCGAGAATATACATGTCATTCTTCTACTAGACGCACGCTGTCCCGACTAGATTATATTTTTGGGTCGAGCAATATCGCAACCTGGGTGGATGACGTGGTACACTGGGTCAGGGGCATATCAGATCACAGCCCAGTGATTCTTACTATGAAGACTAACCAAGGTGTTGGTAAACCCTTTTGGAGGTTAAACCCCTTTTGGCTGAAACTAATAGATCAAAGTGATAGAACTCTGTCCCAAATAGAGGATTTCCTGGAAGCACACCCTAAACCCTGGAATATTAACTTGGTGTGGGACACTCTTAAAGCCTACCTTAGAGGGTGTTTGTCTTTAACATATCTTAAAAGAGTGACTAAAACTAAGGATGATATAGTAGAGGGGAGACTTAGGGACTTAGAGGCAATATATATATCGGCCCCAACCGATGGAAATAGAGCGGCCTGGATGCAATCATATAGGTTATATATGCAGCACTCTGAGACCAAGTCCAAACGCAAATTGTTCTTTACCCGACAATCATATTTTGAGCTTGGAAATCAATCCAGTAAATTATTGGCATATATGGTTAGGCAACACAACACTTCAAATACAATATTGGGTATACGGAGGATGGATGGCTCAATAGCTACATCCCCTGAGTATATTTTAGAGTGCTTTTGTGAATACTATAAAACCCTATACACATCTAGAAATCCTCATGGAGTTCAAAGTTGTGTGACATATTTGTCGGATTTGGAGTTTCCCACTTTGAGTGAATCACAACGGGAGTCTCTGGAGGCAGACATCACACTGGATGAAGTGATTACTGCCATCTCGGCTATGGCTAGGGGGAAATCTCCGGGTCCAGATGGCCTTCCCATAGAATTCTATAGTAAATATTGTGTCGTATTGGCCCCGATTCTTTTAGAGGTTTTCTCACAATTTTCAGCCGGCGACTCTCTACCTGCCTCCTTGTACGAAGCACATATAGTTGTGCTGAGGAAGGAGGGTAAAGACCCACTAGACTGCGGTTCATACCGTCCTATATCCCTAGTTAACGTGATCTTTACCAAAATACTGGCGTCCAGGCTTAATTCAGTCATATTGAGTATAGTTCACCCAGATCAAACCTGATTTATGCCTGGGAAAAACACCTCTATAAATATAAGACGGGTCCAGTCCATAGTGCAATATAGCACACTGGTCCAAGAGAACAAGTGGGCCTTGGCCTCGCTGGACGCGGCCAAGGCATTTGACTCGGTAGAATGGCCATTTTTACTTGCCTGCCTCCAGAGATTCGCTTTTGGGCCTAAATTCAGTAACTGGATTCATATGTTGTATAGGTCCCCGACAGCCAGGATACTAGTCAATGGTGCTAGGTCTACACCCTTCGCATTGAATCGGGGCACAAGACAGGGATGCCCTCTGTCTCCAGCATTGTTTGCACTAGTTATTGAAGCTTTGGCAATTAGAATCCGCTCTCATCCACAGATCACTGGAATCACTATAGCCGACCGAACAGATCAAATAGGATTGTATGCGGATGACATGGTTGTCTTCTTAGATCGAGTGCAAGAGACTCTACCGGTGGTTATAGATACTATAGATACATTTGGGGAGTTTTCGGGACTACGCATCAACTGGGATAAGTCGGCTTTGATGCCATTAATGCATGGGTCTGGAATTTCAATGGAGGGTAGGTCACCTTTGCAAGTGGTAACTAGCTTTAAATACCTGGGAATACACATACAGAAAGACCATACACTAGACCTGCAGACGAGTATAACACCACTTCTGGAGCACGTTAAACTTAAATATAACTTGTGGAGCAAGCTACCCCTGTCAGTGGTTGGCAGAATAAATTTAATCAAAATGATATTACTTCCAAAGCTTAGTTATACACTACAACATAGTGCAGTATCAGTACCCAAATCCTTCTTCTCAATGTTGAACTCTTACTACTTCTTTCATATGGGGGAAATCCAGACCCAAACTTCGGTTATCCATTTTACAGAGACCCAAAAGACTGGGAGGGATGGCTTTACCGGAGTTCTTCCTCTACTACCTCGTGGGACAGCTTAGGGCACTAGAGACTTGGATGCCTGGATGTCAGCTGCCAAACTCTGAGAGTCACTTGGCACACGCGGCTGGGACTGATTGTTTAGTGGGTTTTCTCAAATCAGAAGGACTGAGAACACCACGGCAATTACCCCTCCTCAGGTTGGCAAGATTAGTCTGGCGACAAGCCAAGAGGGTGGTACACTTCGAAGGGGTGGTGGCGGAACTCCCATTATGGGGGAATAGCTACTTCCATACTCTGAGAGATCACCCCTCGGCGCAATTCTGGGCCACTCACAGCGTCAGTGCATTAGGTGATCTTTTTGTCCCGGGAACCACAACCTTCAAGTCCTTTGAACAAGTCCAGATTGAATATAATGTTCCAAGATCACAGTTTTTTAGATACCTGCAGATTCGCACAGCGATTCAATCCCACATACAGAAAATTGGAGTGAGGAAATTGATATCATCACTTCTTATGATAGGTATTCTAAAATCACAAGGACCTCGAGGCCTCATCTCAGCTATATATACTTACCTGTTGTCGGTGGGGGTGGAGTCGGACCCCTTGCCAGCCCAGGATAGATGGAAATCTCTAATTCCCTCTCTACAGGGAGAGGAATGGGAAGAGATATTGGAATCTCCGACTGCGGTATCCCCTTCGGTTAATAATAAGTTGATTCAATGCTACATTGTCCACCAGGCATACCTTACTCCAACTCTATTATTTAGTATGGGCCGTTCTCGTACATCGGAGTGCCCGAGGTGTCATCTCAAAGGGGCAAATTTCATACATATGATCTGGAGCTGTCCCAATATATCTTCGTACTGGCGGGGAGTGACATCTCTGCTGACATCGATTGTGTCGATTCCTGTTTTGTGTGACCCTTTGATATGCCTGTTTGGGGTGGTGGAGGAAGAGTCCTGGGATCATTACATGACAATATTCCTCAGAGACATTGTTTCTGGCTAGGAAATTAATAGCTCTGAGGTGGATGGGAGATTCGAATCCAACTGTGCGGTCCTGGGTTACACTAGTCAATGCAACCATAGTCTATGAGCTGGTGGTATATTATAATAGGGGGTGCCCGGGAAAATTTAACAAAATCTGGGGTTTGTGGAATTCTTCTCCAGACACACTTGCGGAGGTTTGAGGGAGATTATGCGGATAATGGTGGTTCCCGTTAGATGTTGGGATATGAAACACTGTCCAATGGTATATTGAGGTATAATAATGCAATGTGGCGGCTGTTCTTTTTTTCTTCCTTTTTCTATTCCTCTTTCTATCTTGTTTTCAAAATATGGTCATGCTGATAGTTAGAGCTGTTCTTATGCTCAATATAAAATTAGATAAATATGCAAATGATAAGTAGTATGGATAATAACATTGTTCTATCTTAACTGCTAAAGATATTATGGACTTTATATGACTGTTTATTGTTATATTTAAATATTACTATCTATATACTGAGCTATCTTTATATGGCAAATGTCAGTTGTACCATGTTTGAAATTGTTAATAAAACGAAGTTAAAAAAAAAAAAAAAAAAAATTTAACATACAATAAAAATGATTGAAAATCACAACATTGACATCAGCAAACTGCTCATTCACAATGCCACTTTAAAAAAAAAAAAAAAAAAAAAAAAAAGACATGGATCGCACATCCCAGATCACACAATGTGCTGGTACTGAGAAAGAAGAAATTCTTTGGTTATGCAAACTGACTGTTGCAGCAGCTGTCTGGGTAACTGTTCTCAGATGATTTTGTAGGAGATGATGCTAAATGTTGAGATCCTGGACTGGCATGGTTACACGTGGTCTGGGATTGTGAGGCCAGTTGGATGTACTGAGAAAATTTTTGAAACACCTTTGGAGGTGCTTATGGTAGAGAAATAAACACTGAATTCACGGGCAACAGCTTTGGTGGACATTCCTGCAATTATATGTTACCTCAAAACTTGAGACATCTATGGCATTGTGCAATAAAACGGCACATTTTAGAATGACATTTTATTGTGGTCAGACGAAGGCAAACCGGTGCAAAATAGGTAGAGTGTGTATGGATTGGCCTTATGGGGCGAGCTTGCCCCATACACAGCAGGTAATTCCTGTGTGTTACAGCATGGACTTGCCTCTAATGGCAGGTGGAGAAGAGCTACGAACGCAATACTGGTAAATGTCGCTGTCAAACTCTGAGCGCTGATGGATTTCTATGACAGCCGGGGGTCTGCTAAAGACCTCTGTGCTTGTTATTCATTCCCCATTAAAAATAAAAGTAATAAAGAAAATACACAAGGTATTGCCGAGTTCAGAAAAGTCCAATCTATCAAAATATAAAAATGTATAACTCAATGGGTAAATACCATAAACAGAAAATAATTTAAAAAAAACAAAACATGAAAATTACATTTTTAAGCCATTGCAATGCCACAAAAAAAATGCTGTTACAAGTCATTAAAATGTCATATCTATCCCGAAATTGTATCAATAAAAAGGTTTCCCTGCAAGAAATAAGCCCCATCACATCTCTATGGACTGAAAAATGAAAATTTTACAGATTTTGGAAAATGGCTACACAACCAAATAAATTTGTTTAATCAAACTTCAGGTTTTTTTTTTAAATTATTATTATTATTTTAGTGATTAAAAAACTCATGATGGGGTTAAAAACTGCATGCCGGTGTACTGAGAAAAATTGATGTGATTTTGAAAGAAAAATGGTGGTCACAGAAAATATTGATTTGATTTCTCTTTAATTCACTTAAATTTAATTGCTAAAAATAACTTAACACTTCTATTTATTTTTTTTAAAGCATTCTTACTTTGCACTTTTTTTTTTGTTTTTTTACATGCTTGCCTAAAACTTTTGCACTGTATTGTATCTATACACAATTTTAATGATCTTGTCAGCAAAACATTTTAGTACTTCACTTATGGTGGAACATGATGGCTATAACACCATAAGCCGCTAAATTCACATGTGCTATGTACCGATTTTGCTAGGCATATGTTGGGTTTAATTTCAGCTCTGTTGAAATCCACATGTCAGTGGAACATGCTTTGATAGTCCAGGGTTTATTTTTGTGGGTGTGAGATTCCTGGCTGATCCTTTACAATGCATGCTTGGTTAGAATACATATTGATTCTAATGGAGCTGCGAGACTGAGGAGACAACCCTAGATTTATTGCACATAGTATAGCAAGAATTCAGTGCTCTTGGGAGATTCCAGACTTAAGTGCTATAGCATTGAAGCACTTTACATTAGAAGACTTTCTCAAGAAGTAACGATTCATTGTCATTGATTACTTTTCAGAAGAATCCTGGAAATAGAGTAACAACTAGTTTCATTACCCATTTTAAAGGGTTGCAATTAGGAAAAACAAGAAAGAGTATACCTTTCAGGGATCACCAAAAACTCAATGGTTTGGAAAGTAGAAAAAACCTTTATTACAAAAGCAGCAAAAACATGTCCCAGCACTGGGAATATATAGAGCACACAAAAGTTCAAATATTAAAAACATTTAAAAAGCCAGAGGCGTAATTCCCCAACACATCAAACCCGATACAATTATATAAATATCCATATAGATGTTATACAATAGAAAAACCATATACAACCTCTCTTTGATCAAATACGATGAACGTCTAATAAAAAAGTTATTATTAAAGGTCGGTATAGAGCTCTAGATATGTGATGAAACATGAGAACATATTCAGGTTTTAATAGGTGTGTTGGGGAATTACGCCTCTGGCTTTTTAAATGTTTTTAATATTTGTCCTTTTGTGTGCTCTATATATTCCCAGTGCTGGGACATGTTTTTGCTGCTTTTATAATAAAAGGTTTTTTCTACTTTCCAAACCATTGAGTTTTTGGTGATCCCTGAAAGGTATACTCACTCTTCTTTTTCCTAATTGCATGCAGTTTGTATTCTAGGGAGATCCCATTGGGTGATGCCCTTCTCTTACATAGGTCCATTTTAAAGGGTTGCCCACTACTCAGACAACCCCTTCTCAACACCTAATGTTGCCCCACAGTATAACAACACTTAAATTCACCTCTGGAGCCAGCGCATTCTAGTGGTGTCAACACTGACTCTTCTGGAGATTGCGTGACTATGTCACACGATCCCTATGACAATCAGTACTGGCTTCATTCTCACCTCCTTTCTACGTAATTGTCATTTGGAGGAGGTGAAAGAGCAGCCACAGCTCTAACTTCCTTGGGATGTCGATTTGTTGGGAAGGGGGGGGGGGGGAGATTGAGTGAAACCAGCAAGGACTGGCCACAAAATCCACTATAGACACCGCTAGAATGTAGCTGGCATCAGAGGCGAGTATAGGTGTTATTACCTTATTATGGAAAAGCATAGGGTTTGACAAGGGGTTGCCCAAGGATTATACAATCCCTTTAAAATAGTAAGCCCTTGAAGGGGTTGTTGGGGCAAAAGAAAAAAAACAAAACAAAAAAAAAAAAAAAAACTTTACCCAGGCCCAGGAGACTCAATAAGTAAAAAACTCTGACATTAACCTCCAACCGGCATCTACCTCGATCCATTGCAGGTCACTACGTGATCTGCACAGAGTCCTTAAGCTGTGAAATGAGCAACAAGCCACATGTTTTGATGACACGCTGCTCAAAGTAAACTGACCACTGTAGCCACAGTTCGCAGTAGTTGAGTGACTGCTCTGCTGTAAAAGAGTGACATTACTGCTTCTAATCATTTTTTACATACCCAGTCCCATGGGCAAAGTTTTATTTGACAAGACAAACTCTTTAAAACACGAAGCAGAGGCACTGGTCATAATCTGATCTTTTTTTATATAGCAACTGGAAAGTATTTAACATAATACATAAAGTATAATGTACAAGGTTTAACTTTTGCTACTCTATATGTAATTTTTTTCTTACTGAACAAAAGTACAATTCAATCCAAATTTACACACAAATTTAAACAGAAAAAAAAGCAAAAAACCTGACAGCACAACTATATGTATGTATAGATGGCATAAAGGTTTATAATTATATTGTTTTGTTTCCAAGTAGGAGTGCAAGAAAGGGATGTATGAAGCCACTTTGATAGGCCTTACCTGTTAAGTTCTCAAATAAAAGCCACAGAGGACAAGGAGTGAAGCAGAAAGAGGCGAAATACTGTAAATTCATTTAATTGATTCACCACCAAAAGGAAGATGAAAACATTGAAAAGAAAAATATCCTAATTGTACCTAGAAACATGTAGACACACAGCACACACAAAAGAATTAACAGTGATAGTATGCCTAGTCTTCACTTACAGGTCGCCCAGAGCGCCGTGGCAAATGCAAGATGCCAATTCACAGCTTTGCTTTAGGAGTGTATACAATCTGCCAGTCTATTTAAGGCCGTACTGGCATGTACTGCCATTTTAGGATAAGAGAGTATAGAGACGGACCATATACATAGCTACACATTTCCTCAACTCATATCACTTCAGAATAAATTCTGCTGTGTGTTCCATCCACAACAGGCAACGGAAAACATGTAGACAGGTATGACTGATCTAAGTTTAACAACTAAAGTATACAATTATGACAAGGTAGGAGCAGGAAAATTTATAGTAAACATCTTTCAATGGAAATGCTGGTCATCAAATAGACATGGAGCGCACGATGTATACTGGGAAAATGTTTAAATGGGAGCTACAGACTTCCAATCATAGACTACCTGTGTTTGTTGAACAATTAGGGTATGTGCGCACGCCACGCTCTGTCAAGTGCAGAAAAAAAAAACCACCCACACCTTCTGGCAGACTGGACAACTGTAAACACTGCGTTTGTCAAAAAAACACATCCAAAACGCATGCATTTTGCATGCATTTTTTCACAGTGCGGTCCCACGGCAATTCAGCTCTGCTACATGCCCGCTGACAGCAGACACAGACAGTCGCGCGATGAGAATGAACATGGATGAATTTCACCCGATTTCATTGTCATCCCACGGCTCTGTGTGTGTCGCGTCCTGATTAGCGGTCACACGTGAAGGACTCACCGTTGACCGCAAATCCCCTGAGTGACTGAAGTGAGCAGCGTGATCAGCGGTGCAGTCACTCAGGTTACCCCCACAGCTGGAGTCCTCCACATGAGAGCAGTGGCCGCGGGTAACCTGAGTGACGTCATCGCTGATCACACGGCTCACTTCAATTGCATGAGTGGAGCTGACAGCGAGCGGCGGTGTTCTACGGCCGCTCCTATCAACTTCATGTAGCAGAGCTGAAAGAGTTGGGGGATTACGCCGGAGCTGTAGGGCTGTTTGGGGATTTTAATAAAGTGGTGAAAGAAAGAGGGTGTTTTTTTGTCTTTTATTCCAAATAAAGGATTTTTTGGATGTGTGTGTTTATTTTCTTTAACTTACAAGTTAATCATGGAAAGCATCTTGGGGAGTTGGGGAGACTCCTGCTATGATTAACCTAGGACTTAGTGGCAGCTATGAGCTGCCATTAACTCCTTATTACCCCGATTGCCACCGCACCAGGGCACTTCGGGATGAGCCGGGTAGAGTCCCGGGACAGTTGCATCTAATGGATGCGGCAATTACGGGCGGCTGCTGGCCGACATTGTTAGGCTGGGGGGCTCCCCATAACGTGGAGCTACCCATCCTGAGCATACCAGCCTTCAGACGTGTGGCTTTATCTTGGCTGGTATCAAAATTGGGGGGGGGGGGGGGGAAACGTCCGCAATTTTCTATTTATTTTACTGCATGATATAGTCCCGCCCACTGGCGGCTGTGATTGGTTGCAGTGAGACATCTGTCACTCAGCGTGGGGGCGTGTCTGACTGCAACCAATCATAGGCACCAGTGGGCGGGGAAAGCAGTGAATACAAGATGGAATAATGAGTGGCCAGCATTTTCAAAAGAGGAAAAGCCGCTGGAGCAGTGTGACAGCTGTGCAGCGCCGCGCCGGTGAACGGTGAGTATGAAAGAGAGGGAGAGACCGACTGACAGAGAGAGACAAAGCGACCAACTGACAGAAAGAGACCGACAGACAGAGAGAGATTGACAGACATCGACAGAAACAGACTGAAAGACCTGCGTTTTGTCAAAAAAGCATGCGGAGCGCAAAAAGAAAAAAGCAGTCCAAGTGCATTTTGGTTGCGTTTTGACCCACATCATTAATTTCAATGGGTGGAGAACGCAGTTACAACGCACAAAGTAGTGACATGCTGCTTTCTTTTCCACAGCGATTTTTGGCATCAAAAACACAGCGTGCGCATTGAATTTTCGGACTTCTCAGACTTTGCTGGGGAAGCAGAACGCATGCAATTTGGCACGGAAACGCTGCAGTTGAAAACGCAGAGTTAATGTGGGAGAAAATGCAATGTGCGCACACAGCCTTAAGGATGCTTTACACACTGCAACATCGCTAGCAATAGCTAGGGATGTCGTGCGCGATAGCACCCACCCCCGTCGCTCGTGCAACATTTGGTGATAGCTGCCGTAGCGAACATTATCTACCTACCTGGTCAGCGACGTCGCTGTGACTGCCGAACAATCCCTCCTTCAAGGGGTAAGTGCGTTCGGCGTCATAGCGACGTCACCAAGCGGCCGCCCGATAGCAGAGGAGGGGCGGAGATGAGCGGGCGGAATACCCCGCCCACCTCCTTCCTTCCTCATTGCCGGTGGACGCAGGTAAGGAGAGGTTAGTCGTTCCTGTGGTCTCACACATAGCGGTGTGTGGTGCCGCAGGAACGACGACCAACATCGCACCTGCAGCAGCAACGATATTTGGAAAAGGAGCGACGTGTCAACGAGCAACGATTTTTCACGTTTTTGCGCTCGTTGATCGTCGCTCCTTGGTGTCACAAGCTGCGATGTCGCTAACGACGCCGGATGTGTGTCACTAACGATGTGACCCCGATAATAAATAGTTAGCGATGTCGCAGCATGTAAAGCACCCTTTAGTCTTTTTGCCCTTCAAATTGATTCTTAGTTTTGCATATTGCTGGTGTCCTTGTAACTACTAGTTGCACAAAGATTCCTGTAGTTTATACTTGTTGCACAACTCCTCAGCAAGGCTCATCTATATGTGCTGTTATAAGATTTGTTGCGTTTCCAGCATATTCTCAGTGCCAGTACATAGGACATAAAAATACATAAATCCAGCAGAAGAGGTACCGTATATGCTCTTTAGTACAAGGACAAACTGAGGAGCACTGCCAGACCCTTGCAAAATGACTTCCATACTCATGTTTGTTTCTGACCAAACTGTTGGGAACATAATTCACGAAGGTGGTGGGACTTTTGCACACAGTCCAGTACCATATAGCTTGATTGACATTTATCAGAGAACACCAAAGTTGGCATGTCTTTAGTGGCAACTCGTTCTCTTCACAGAGAAGAGTAGGTTCTCAATAGAACATATGACAGATATGAGAGTTTGCTCATTCTGGGTGATGCTGCAGGCAAGTAGAACGTTCATTACAGCTCCACCATTGAGATGAAAGCTTAAAGCCATCACCTTACCTTAAACTAGTGTAGTGGTCCTGGGTTCCTCCAGGTGCAGGACAATGCCCAGACCCAGATGATCAGAATGAATAGGCAGTTCCTGAATGATAAAAGCACTGATGCCATTTGACTGTCCCACACATTCAACATACCTGAATCCAGTTGAGACTTTTGGATATTATGTATTAGTGCATCTGATGCTACCAAGCAATGCCACATACTGTCTGGAGCTCACTGGTGCCCTAATACAGGTCTGGTAGATGCTCCCCCAGGCAATCTTGCGTCAAATGGAGCAAAAGTTGTCAGAGACCACACAAGCAATTGGTGGCCAAATACACTATCAAATCGCATTAGGATTTACTGTGCAGAAATTCACTCAAATTGGATCCACATTTTTTTTTCTTTACTTTTTAATTTGATTTTCAGGTTGATTTGTAATGCGGCCCTCAGGTTGCTTCAAAATTTCGGTCTCCATTGACCATTGATGCACAATTTTCTTCTCAATGATTTGCACATCAGTAAAGGCTTTAAACTTGAATCTTTGGTTCTTCGAGATTTGATGTGTGATCTATAAAACCCCTTAATTTGTAAGCAGTGTATTTACATTTACCATTAGGTTATTAATATCTTTATGAGATAAATTGTTCCCCTGACTTGGAAAAAAAAAAAAAAAGATGTTTCACTCCTTGGTTCAGTAGAATATAAGGAGTACAAGGAAGAACAACAATTTATGCATTGGTGACTGACTCCATTGCTTCACATTGCACATTGTGATTAACGGGATGTGCACAGTTTCTGTGACTGTAGATTTCTTAATTCTGATAGTGCATGTTGTAAGGATTCATCGGTGCTACCAACTAGAGTGGGTGGTCACGTGAAAAAAAGTATGCAACTGCTTATACTTTGGGTCCTACTCTCATGGCTAGATGTCCTGCCTAGAGGGAACACCGGGCCAGAGATGTGATGTGACGGAGCTGTGGAGGACCAGACAGCGGGCAGGAAGAAGATGGAGGGGTCAAAAATAGGATGACTATAGGTACAGCGCCTACAAGTAGTCTTCAACCCCCTGCAGATTTAGCAGGTTTGATAAGATGCAAATAAGTTAGAGCCTGCAAACTTCAAACAAGAGCAGGATTTATTAACAGATGCATAAATCTTACAAACCAACAAGTTATGTTGCTCAGTTAAATTTTAATAAATTTTCAACATAAAAGTGTGGGTCAATTATTATTCAACCCCTAGGTTTAATATTTTTTGGAATAACCCTTGTTTGCAATTACAGCTAATAATCGTCTTTTATAAGACCTGATCAGGCCGGCACAGGTCTCTGGAGTTATCTTGACCCACTCCTCCATGCAGATCTTCTCCAAGTTATTTAGGTTCTTTGGGTGTCTCATGTGGACTTTAATCTTGAGCTCCTTCCACAAGTTTTCAATTGGGTTAAGGTCAGGAGACTGACTAGGCCACTGCAACACCTTGATTTTTTCCCTCTTGAACCAGGCCTTGGTTTTCTTGGCTGTGTGCTTTGGGTCGTTGTCTTGTTGGAAGATGAAATGACGACCCATCTTAAGATCCTTGATGGAGGAGCGGAGGTTCTTGGCCAAAATCTCCAGGTAGGCCGTGCTATCCATCTTCCCATGGATGCAGACCAGATGGCCAGGCCCCTTGGCTGAGAAACAGCCCCACAGCATGATGCTGCCACCACCATGCTTGACTGTAGGGATGGTATTCTTGGGGTCGTATGCAGTGCCATCCAGTCTCCAAACGTCACGTGTGTGGTTGGCACCAAAGATCTCGATCTTGGTCTCATCAGACCAGAGAACCTTGAACCAGTCTGTCTCAGAGTCCTCCAAGTGATCATGAGCAAACTGTAGACGAGCCTTGACATGACGCTTTGAAAGTAAAAGGTACCGTACGGGCTCGTCTGGAACGGAGACCATTGCAGTGGAGTACGTTACTTATGGTATTGACTGAAACCAATGTCCCCACTGCCATGAGATCTTCCCGGAGCTCCTTCCTTGTTGTCCTTGGGTTAGCCATGACTCTTCGGACAAGCCTGGCCTCGGCACGGGTGGACACTTTCAAGGGCTGTCCAGGCCGTGGAAGGCTAACAGTAGTTCCATAAGCCTTCCACTTCCGGATGATGCTCCCAACAGTGGAGACAGGTAGGCCCAACTCCTTGGAAAGGGTTTTGTACCCCTTGCCAGCCTTGTGACCCTCCATGATCTTGTCTCTGATGGCCTTGGAATGCTCCTTTGTCTTTCCCATGTTGACCAAGTATGAGTGCTGTTCACAAGTTTGGGGAGGGTCTTAATTAGTCAGAAAAGGCTGGAAAAAGAGATAATTAATCCAAACATGTGAAGCTCATTGTTCTTTGTGCCTGAAATACTTTTTAATACTTTAGGGGAACCAAAACAGAATTCTGGTGGTTTGAGGGGTTGAATAATAAATGACCCTCTGAATAAACTTTTCACAATTTAAAAATAAAAAAAAAAAAGAAATAACATTCCTTTTTGCTGCAGTGCATTTCACACTTCCAGGCTGACCTACAGTCCAAATGTCACAATGCCAAGTTAATTCCAAATGTGTAAACCTGCTAAATCTGCAGGGGGTTGAATACTACTTGTAGGCACTGTATGTTTACATCTTAACTTTATTATACTGTGGGGTCAGGAGAGACCCCAGAGCATATGGTACATTAACCCCTTAAGGACTGTGTGAGTTTTTTTCATTTTTTGCGCTTTTGTTTTTTTCTCCTCATTCCAAGAGGCATAACTTTTTTACTTTTCAGTCGATATAGCAGTGTGCGGGCTTGTTATTTTCTGGGATGAGTTGTTCTTTGAATGACACCATTCATGTTATCATATGATATAATGATAAGTGGCAAAATAGAAATAGAAAAAAAAAGTGAAATTTTGCAATTGCTTTTTGGGTTTGTATTTACCATAAAACTGACCAAGCAATATGATTCTGCAGGTCAGTACAATTACAGAAATGCCAAACATGTATCGTTTTTGTTTTATTTAACCCCTTTACAGCAGCCGTATGGATTAAAACGGCGTCAGAAATAAGTGAATAGCGCCCCCCAGCGTCAGAAAGTCTCTGGGGTTTCAACTTCCGGGGGTAGCGGAGACCCTGGAGATCACGATTTCGGCCGTTTTTTCCGGTCCCCAGTCATGTGATCATTGGTATACACTGTATACAGATAATCACGTTACAGTAAATGACAGCGCCGGCAAAAAATTATTATCTCCCACCTGGGATGATCAAACATGTCAGATGGGAGATAAATTTCCTCCCCGGGTTCCCTCCGGTCCCCCGGTGTTGCCAAAGTGCCCCCCGACGCCCAACCCCCTCATGATCTTCCAAGATGGCGGCGCGCACAACCAGCGCGCCTGCTGCATTCATCACCCTCCTCATTTCTGTAGCATGTGACAATAGTCGTCCCCAGATCCTGCCAGGTCACCCCCCGGTCTTCCCTGGTACCTGCTGTTGCTCCGGTCCCCGCGATCCCTCCTACTCCTTTTGAAAAGATGGCGGCTGCATGCGTATTCATAAAATATATATACACATATAATATAATGTGTATATATATATACATACATACATACATACGTACATATACACACATTATATATATATATATATATTCAGATCACTGCACCCACACTGCTCACATGGAGAGCTTGCGCTTCTAGAAAATAAGGGATACGTTCTCTGAGCATGCCCCCCATATTCTGGAAGGCCCAGAGTCGTCGTGGGACCTCCAAAATGGATTACTGCACACTGGATTTTTTTTTCAATAAATTGGTCAAAGAGGGAATGTTTTGGGAGCATTTTTTCAAACAAAAATATATTTTTTTTTTACTGACTGGGTTAGTGATGTCAGGTTTCTGTTTTGATGCCGTGATATCACTGACCTCTGGGCTTGATGCCAGGTGACATTACATAGCTAGTATTAACCCCATATATTACCCCATTTGCCACCGCATAAAGGCAGCGGGATGAGCTGGGGCGAAGCTGACTTTGGATGCGCTACTTCTTGGGTGGCTGTGGCCTGCTATTTTAAGGCTGAGAAGGCCCAATAACCATGGACCTTCCCACCCCAAGAATACCAGTGCCCAGCTATCTGTTTTACCTTGGCTGGTAATCAAATTTAAGGGGGACCCCATGTTTTTATTTATTTATTTATAAATAATTTTTAAAACAAAAACGTGTGGGGTGACCTCCAAATTGGATTAACAGCAAAGGTGAATCTGATAGCCAAGGTCTGCAGCCGTCTGCTTTACCCTAGCTGGCTGTCAAAAATAAGGGGGGAAACCCACGTCGTTTATTTATTTTTTGGCTAAATACAAGGCTAAGCACCCTTTAGTGCCACATGAAAGTCACTAAAGTGTGCCAGCGTAGAATATATAGGGGGTAGGACATTATATATGTGTTTTATTTCTATTTATCCATCCTATCTTTTTAGGCTGTGTGCCCACAATCAGGGTTTGCAGCGTTTTGGATCAGTGTGTTTTCGCAGTGTCCAAAATGCTGCATTGTGCAGTAAAAAGCACAGTAGATGAATTTGTAGAAATCCCATGCCCACTGCGCTTTTTTTCTGCAAAATAAACTGACCTCTGGCATGGCTTCCTGAGCCTCAGCATATCAATTTAGGATGTGGAGACAAGAGTGTTCTCAGCGGGGAGAATAGAGCTAAAGTCCTCAGCAGCCTGAACCCTGATCATGAGGCACAGGCAGGTGCGTTCTCACGCGGACAATACACATCTCTGCAGGAGGGCTGGCACTGCGTCCTAGACGAGGTGTCACAGGACCATGGGCACATAGCCTAAAAGTGAGAAATTTGCTGCTACAGGAACATTTTTGTGAAGTACCTGTGTATTCAAAATGCTCTCTATGCCCCTGAATAAAATCCTTGAGGGGGTCTAGTTTCCAAAATGGAGTAACTTGTGGGGGTTTCTGCTGTATAGGGGCCCTGCAAATGCGACATTGTGCCCGCAATTTATTTCAACTTTTCCAAAATTGAAATGGTGCTCCTTCCATTCCAATCCCTCCCATATGCCAAAAAGAGGTTTTTGACCACATGTGGGGTATCCCTGCACTCATAAGAAATTGGATAAATGGGGTCCACTTTTTGGTGTTGCCTCTTGAAAAGTGAAAAACTTGGTGCTAAAGCAACATTTTTGTGAAAAAAAAAAAATGAAAGTTTCAATATGATGACCTAAGATTATCAAATTCTGTGAATTACCAGTGGATCAAAATGCTCACTATGCCCCTGGATAAAATCATGAGGGGTCTAGTTTCCAGAATGGGGTTACTTTTGGCAGAGCTCCACTGTTTAGGCACTTAAGGGGCTCTCCAAACGCGACATGGCGTTCGCTAATGATTCCAGCCAATTTTGCAGTCAAATGGCACTCCTTCCCTTCCAAGCCTTGCAGTGCGCCCAAACAGTTGATTTCCACCACATATGAGGTATCGGAGAATGCAGGAGAAATTGCACAATAAATTTTATAGTGCATTTTTTACCGTTACCCTTGTGCAAAAAAACGCTATCTGGTTGAAGTAACAATTTTGTGGTAAATAATGGCTTTTATTTTAATGGCTCAACATTATAAAATTCTGTGAAGCCCTCACGGGTTCAACGTTCTCACTAAATGTCTAGATAAATACCTTGAGGGGTCTAGTTTCCAAAATGGGGTCACAGGTGGATGATCTCCACTGTTTAGGCACATCGGGGCTCTCCAAACGTGAACTGGCGTCCACTAATTATTCCAGCCAATTTTACAGTCAAATGGCGCTCCTTCCCTTTTGAGCCCTGCCATGTGCCCAAATGGTCAATTTCTTATGAGTACGCAGATATCTCATATGTGGTGGAAATTAACTAATACATTTTAGTGTATTTTTTCCTTATACCCTTGTGAAAAGAAAAAAAAAAAAGCTATCTAGTTGAAGTAACAATTTTGTAGTAAAAATGTATATTTTTTTATTTCACAGCTCAACAATATAAACTTCATTGAAGCACCTGGGGGTTCAGGGTGTATAGGGGCAAACATTAGATAATTTCTAGATAATTTACTTGAGCGGTCTAGTTTCCAAAATGGTTTCACTTTTGGGAGGTTTCTGCTGTTTAGGTACCTTAGGGGTCCTACAAATGCACCATGGTACCTGCAATCTTTCAGCCAAATTTGCTTTCCAAAATTCAAAATATTGCTCCTTCTGTTCTGTTCCCATTTGTCCAAACAGAGGTTTCTGACCACATGTGGGGTATCAGCGCGCTCAGAAGAAATTGGGTAACAAATTTAGGGGTCCAATTTGTTCTGTTATTTCTTCTAAAAGTGAATTGGGGCTAGAGCAACATTTTTAGGTAAAATGATATTTTTTTTTCATTCCACATTGCTTTAGGTCCTGTGAAGCACCTGAAGGGTTAAATAAACGTCTTGGGTGTGATTTTGAGCACTTTGAGGGGTGCAGTTTTTAGAATGGTGTCCCTTTTGGGTATTTTCTATCACCTAGGCCCCTCAGAGTCACTTCAAATATGATGTGGTCCCTAAAAAAATGATTTTGTAAATTTTGTTGAAAAAATGAGAAATTGCTAATGAACTTTGAAC
This sequence comes from Anomaloglossus baeobatrachus, assembly GCF_048569485.1. Taxonomy (NCBI): domain Eukaryota; kingdom Metazoa; phylum Chordata; class Amphibia; order Anura; family Aromobatidae; genus Anomaloglossus; species Anomaloglossus baeobatrachus. The sequence goes on along the minus strand of NC_134354.1, from coordinate 475,465,219 downwards.
CCATCTAACTTCCTAACACCAAAAAATTTTGTTGCTTCAAAAATTGCATTGATGTAAAGTAGACATGTGGGAAATGTAATTTATTAACTATTTTGTCTGACATAACTCTGGTTTAAGGGCATAAAAAACAAAAGTTTGAAAATTGCGAATTTTTCAAAATGTTTCATCAAATTAATTTCTGATTTTTTCACAAATAAAAGAAAAAATGATTTTCCTAAAATATACCACTATCATGAAGTACAATAGGTTACGAAAAAAACTCAGAATCTCAGAATCACTGGGATCCGCTGAAGTGTTCCAGAGTTATAACCTCAAAGTGACACTGGTCAGAATTGCAAAAAATAGCCCGGTCATTAGGTACAAAACTGACTTCGCCCTTAAGGGGTTAAGTGATGGAAAGAAATTAAAAAAATAAATAAATCTTGCTTGTCTCATGACTTTAAGAGCCTTAATGCTTTCAATTTTTGGGATCTGGGGCTGTGAGAGGGCCTGTTTTTGCGCCCCAAGCTGTTGCTTTTTTATATATCATTTTGGGGTATATATAATGTTTTGATCACCTGTTATTCCTTTTTCCTGTTATTGTGAGGGCCGAAAAATTGCAATTAGGATGTTTTGATTTTTTTTCTCGTTATGCAGTTTACAGATTGCATTTATTTTATATTTTGATAAATTGGACAGTTCTGAACACAGCAATGCCATTTATGTGTTTTTTTTTTTAAAAAAAAAACGTTTTCTTTTCAATGGGGAAAAAAGGGGGTGATTTGAAATTTTGCCGTATTTCTTATTTTTTTTCCCACATTTTTAAAAAGTTTTTCTGATCACTTGTGCTATACAGATAAGTGCATTAGCACAGTTCTGTATAGCAGAAATAATGAACTTGCAGCCGGATCACAGAGGATCGTAATGACCGATACCAAACACTCTCATACAGTCCTGATTTGGGTACTCCTTGTCATAGTGGGATGGCTTGACACTTTTTTGATCAAAATAGTGTTTACCAATTACCCTATGTTTATTCATATGCATTACTGCTTTTTACTTATTTACAGCAGGGTATATGTCCATATTTTTATTTTGGGTTTTGTCCGTTTAGTGGTCAGTGTGAACATGTGCTTATAATTTCCATGTATACCAACTCATATTCCAGCTTATTCTTTTGGCATAGTCAACCATAGTCTCTGAAAGAATGCTGTAGACATGCACTAATGCCTTCTTTGTTGCTAACCTAGTCAAAAATGCTGTGGGAAAATTTGTTGTCAAAGCATTTTAGTGTTATTTACACAAACGTGTTATATATATCCATGGGGAGACTTTCTTCCTGCATTTCCAAATAAGTAATTTGCACAGCTATGTCAGAGTAACAGGATGACACAAGTTGAAGCATTGAGAGAAGGAATGGGGAACAATAAAGCATCTTTGCACCAGTTTGGACGTTTCAGGACCACCAAGCAGCATATCAGAATGCAAGTGTTAAAAATGTATAGACTAGCTAGCCATGCTTACTGCCATTAAAATGCAACTCTCTGTGGATATGACCTATAGGCCTCATTTCCACTGTTAACCTGTGTTACTCCTATAGCCAAGCCAATAAATATAGTTTATAGTCGGGTTACTGCCAGTTGGTATCTAAAGAAACATAGGACTACTAACTAATAAATGAAATGCACTGACCCAGTTTGTTCTTGACTTCGAGAACCTTTCATCTGAGCAGTTCCATTCCAGGACTGTTCTACAGTGTTCAGTAAACCTAGAAGATGCAATGAATGGAGGCTTAGCGCAAGTAAAATAATATACTGTCAAGCTAGAGCAACAAATTACACATACATATCTAATTATTGGCATTTTATTAAATAACCAATGACCTTGTATTTATTCATCACATTACTGAACATCAGTGATGCCCATTTAGACTGACCTACTTAATCCTCAACATTCTACATATTTCACATTTTCAGACACCAATCAATAGTTATTACTTCCATCATATGAATAAATGTGCCTGTTTAGCATTACCCTATATAAACAGAAAATTATTCTGAGGTCTAAAAAAAAAATAAATAAATATTGAAGTCAGTCAGTGTGAGGACACCAACTACTGTAGACTTGGTCTACACGAATATATACAAGGTCATATTTCTGCAGCTTATTCAATTAATAACTGGAGCTTATTCAAAAGTAGCTATGTATTTTATAGCCTTTTTATGGGTTTTTAATAAGACAAAGTATAATACACTTTCGGATGACTTGACAACCTAACAAAAGTCAAATGACAAAAATCAAATGACACAACCTATGCTGACAGGTTGTCATTTGTGCATACATGAGGCATAACACTATTTGTGTCCATTTATAGGACTTGTATCTTATCCTTCTGTAGTACAAGCCTCTAAAGCACATTCTTTATTTATGCCTTTCTGCTTTTGCTTTTCTCCAGCTACCCCAACTCCCCCCTCTCATCTGTCCACAAAGTTTTAGGATAGCAAATGTAATTTGATACCTTACTGATATCAGATTTGTAGACAGATCTGAGTAGTTTGAGTGAATGATGAGTGCTGGAGACAAAAAAAATGACTGAGAAATTGAGAAAAGGCATATTTCTGTAATAAGATACATTACAAAGTTTTGTACTTCTATTGATTTATTAAAAACATTAATAAAAACGTGTGTTAAATGTGCAGTTATTTAAGGAACTAAATTATTGGAAGCACAGTTTCTTCTAAACAAAAACTCAACATAATCATGCAGCTTGTATTCGACGGTTTTCAGATTTACTGTAAAACTAAGTTTAAAAGGAAGAGGTCACATCAAAAAAATAAAATTAACTTGCAGATATGGGATTAGTGGCACTCTAAAACTGCCCAGCAGCCACACTGAAAGAGCCCGGCTACCTGGAGGAAATTAACTTCATTTCTCCCGGCAGCCTCGGGCTTTCAATCATACAGGCATAGCTGGATCAGTTTTAGTCACTGCTCAGTACCTAGTAAGTGGCGACTGTAACCACATCCTGGCACTGACAGCAGACTCAACAATGCATCAGTACAGATCCGGCTGTCAGTCAGTGCTGGTGCGTAGTTACAGCTGCCACTAACTATGTAATAAGCAGTGACTGAAACTGCTCCAGCCGCTCCTCTATAACTGAAAGCCTGAGGCTGCTGGGAGGATTAAAGCTAGTTTCCTCCAGGTATCTGGGAACAGGGCAGTTTCAGAATGCTATTAATCTGCAAATTTACCAGATCTCTGCAGGTTAATAGCGTTTAACACAACAGGTTCAGTTTAAAAAAAACAATAGACATCAAAGTAGTTCAAGTTAGTTTCTGCAAACTTACAAAGCACTTTGGAGGCAAAATATGAAAATTAAAAAAAATATAGGCTTAACTTTAAGGCTACATGCCCATGATCATTTTGGATGAAGTGTGTTTTCACTGTGTTCAAAATGCTGCGTTGTACAGTACAAGCATAGCGGATGGGATTTCTAGAAATGTTATGCCCACTATGTTTGTTTTTCCCGCAGCGTAAACTGAGGTGAGGTGTGGCTTCATAAGGCGCAACATGTCAATTTACTACTGTGGAGACGCGAATGTTCTCCGCAGGGAGAACAGAGAAAATGACCAGAGGGGGACAAACCCTGATTATGAAGAATGACCACGGCACTTCTGTTTGTGGTGCCCAAGTAGGATAAGGCAGCACATATAGCAGGGTACAGGTGACATAAAACATTCAAATTAATAGGGAAAAAAAGCTAATGACTAAGATATAACTTAATAAATATTCATGACACCACATAGGACCCTGGGTGGGTTATTATGCATGGTCCTATGTGGTGTCATTGACCACTGCCTGACCCAAGTCCTTTTGGTACCATTTACCACCCCAGGAGCTTTAAGTTACCTGTCTGTACTTAGGGACCTTGTCAATCTTTTAATGCATATTTATTAAAAGTTATATCTTAGTCATTTGTTTTTTGCCCAAGTAGGATGCAATCCCCTGCTAAGGTATGAAAGTGAGACTTGGCACTCAGAATACTGAAGAAAAGCTGTGATTTTTATTTTTTTAAATCCTTACAAAGTGAAGCGAGCACAAATGTTTTGGTCCCAATTCCTAATACGCTGATTAGGAACCTGTGATGTGTACTTGACAGCGGTGGACACTGCAGGCTCCTTATCAGCGCTTATGAAGCTATGCAACAAGTGAATTCCAACATGCACATTGATGAAGGTCCGAGGTATTAGGATCGAAAAGTCTGTGCTCTTTTCACTTCGTAAGGATTTCAAAAATAAAAAACAAAAAAAACAAAAACAAAAAACGCACAGCTTTTTTTAAAGCAATCCGAGTGCCAAGTCTCTCTTTCATACGAACCCTGATCGTGGGCACGAGCAGCTGCGGTCTCCTGCGGGCCGCGAGTGCTCTCTGCAAGAGAGGACATGCGTCCAGGACGCAGCATGTCTGGATCGTGGGCACGTACTCGAATATTAATAGACTTGTGTTCCCACAACCTAGTTTAATTGACCCACCCACTTCTGTTCTATGGCAAAAGATTAGGAATTTCAGTCACATGCCACTTTTAAACTAAACTGCACTGTAATACAATGCACGAAAATTACAATGTGGAACTCAAGCATTTTTTCCAAGAAATTTTCCAGAAAAATGCTAGAGTCCCCCATTGACTTCCATTATATTCAAGTTGAGCCCATCAAAGCATCCAATTGCTCTTAACAAATACAGAGCACCTGAGCATGGTAGTGCTCACTCATTACTAGTTATAAGTAGATGCCAGCTATGTAAGGCTACTTTCACACTTGCGGTGAACGGCATCCGTTACAATGCGTTGTGTAACGCATGTGACGGATGCCTTGCAAAAAGTGTGATAAAAAAGGCAACGGATTCCAGTGAAATAACGCGTTGCGTTAAGTTTTCTTTAGCCCTCATCTTCACCGCACACATCCCGAGACTACCGCCCACATCATCACCGCACACATCCCGAGACTACCGCCCACATCATCACCGCACACATCCCGACACTACCGCCCACATCATCACTGCACACATCCCGACACTACCGCCCACATCATCACTGCACACATCCCGACACTACCGCCCACATCATCACCGCACACACACAGGCATTACCTCAGTGACGTTCCCGCTGACAGCGCGATTCACTTCAGTTGCTGCGTGGAGCTCACAGGAGTGACGGTGTTCTACTGCCGCTCCTGTCAGCTTCATGTAGCAGAGCTGGATGCGTCGCGGGACCTCATGTGGATTATGCCGGACCTGGAGGGGTATTTGGGGATTTTAATAAAGTGGTGAAAGAGGGTGTTTTTTTTGTCTTTTATTCCAAATAAAGGTTTTTTTCGGGTGTATGTGTTTATTTACTTTCACTTACAGGTTAATCATGGAATGTGTCTTATAGACTCCTGCCATGATTAACCTAGGACTTAGTGGCAGCTATGGACTGCTGCCATTAACTCCTTATTATCTCCATTGCCACCGCACAAGGGCAATTCAGGATGAGCCGGGTAGAGTCCCGGGACTGTCGCATCTAATGGATGCGGCAATCCCGGGCGGCTCCTGGATGATATTTTTAGGCTGGGGGGCTCCCCATAACGTGGGGTTCCCCATCCTGAGAATATCAGCCTTTAGCCGTGTGGCTTTACCTTGGCTGGTATGAAAATTGGGGGGGACCGCATGCCTTTTAATTATTTTAATTATTGTACTGCACGATATAGACCAGCCCACAGGTGGCTGTGATTGGTTGCAGTGAAACAGCTGTCACAGCGTGGGGGCGGGTCTGACTGCAAGCAATCATAGGCGCCAGTGGGCAGGGGAAACAGTGAATACTAGATTGAATAATGAGCGGCCGGCTTTTTCAAAAGAGGAAAAGCCGCCGGAGCTTTGTGACAACTGTGCAGCGTCGCGCCCGTGATCGGTGAGTATGAGAGAGTGGGGAGAGATGGGGGGGGGGAGAGAGAGAGACCAGGAGTGATTTTAAACTATTTCGATCGTTCTGCTGGACATGCTGAGAATGCGCAGTATAACGTGACGAAATCAGTCAGCGGATTCCGCCGCTTAGCACATAGCGGCGGAATCTGCCACCATAGACAATCATTAGACACCGTGGCGGAATCCAACGAAATCCGTCAAGGAGCGCTATTTTAACGAAACAAAAAACGCTACATGCAGCGTTCCTTCCGCCCGACGCAGCGTCAAAATAACGACGCTGCGTCGTGCAGCGGATGCAACGCAAGACCATCCATTGCTATCCGTATCTAATAGAAGTCTATGAGGAATAAAACTGTTTCCTGCAATGGTTACCGTAATTCCTCAAGGCTGCGGATTGCAATGAAAGCCGCCCAACGCAAGTGTGAAAGTAGCCTAATATAGCCAGAATTTACCATTTGTGGAGTCTACCAAAACCTGAGACTCTCTCTGACGTAAAAGTAATGGAGTTTTTAGGGGTTTTGACTAGGGGCCAGGAGGAAACACATTATGACAGGTTAGAGGACATTATAGGAAAGCGACCAGAATGAAAGCCATTATGATAGGATGGGGGACATTTTTGGGACCAGGACAGAAGATATTATTACATGATAGGAGCCAGGATGGGGGAAATTATTACAGGATGTGGACCAGGACATTATAATAGGATGATTACAAAAAGTATTTTTAGGCCCAAGTGTATTAATTTAGGTAAAAAAAGATGCCCACAATGTTGAATATCCCCTTTAATAAGCAAAATAATAAGTTCTCTATTAACGCTTGAGAAGTATGAATTAATAGAGGCGTCATAGAGGAACTGTGCAAAACATAGTTAAGCAGATGCACACGCTTGAGATCACTAGGACTAATGTTAATATTTGTATTGAGTGTTATAAATATACTCGCGCTCCTGGCCTCTGGGATTAGTGGAATGGTGTTTGCAGTAATGCAAGCCTTACACTACCACCTAGAATCTATGCTTATGAAGATGTCAAATCTGAGAAAAGCAAAAAAAGTATAAGATGCCCAGGCATGTCACCACCAATAAATGTTAGTGCAGTTAGGATCTTGATTTTTTTTCCATGTAGTAAGGAGCCACTGCTTTTTAGCATGTTAAAAGGTCTTCTAATTTTCCATCAGTGATGAATTCTATAGAATTCCAAATACTACTTTAACATAAACAAGATCTCCTCTTTCACAAAGCTGACTTCCCTCCTAGATGGAAAATTGTCATCCTTCCTAAAATTTGTATCAATTAGGCTGAATTCACACATCTGTGTTTCAGTCTATGTATAGACCACAATGCCTTGAGAATAAATAGACATATGAAGCTGTAGGGCTGAGGGGAACCTCAGTCAGGACAGGTATTATAATCCATATACAAACCGAGAAAAGCTAATAGGTGAATTCAACCCTATTCTGAATGAATTACCTTTTGCCTTCCTTGAAGACGTGGGATACATGACCTGCATGTCCTGTGACAGGTTTCCCACTCATTCTTCATTTTATTTGACTACTGTAATATTAGCGACAAGGGAGCACAGAGGATTGTTTACAGGGGCATAACAATCGTGGTTGCAGAGGATGAAACTGCAAATGTGGAGGAAGGAAGCCCACAGACTCCTTTTTCAGCTGGAAGCACAGCCAGTTGAAATCTGTCACCAGCAATAACTATATAAGCCCCTGGGTTATCAGAGGCAGGCAGATGACATCAGCGTGCCTGTCATGAGCGGCGCTTGACACCACTGCCATATTTCACCTAGCCCCCTGTGATGGCTATACTGCTCATCATAGGAGTGGAGTCAGGCAAGAATAATCATTTATTTATACATTTAAATGTATCTACAAACTAAAAAAATCTGTATAAGATATACAGATACAACCAGCGCTAGAGTCCCTAATTATCTGTTGCTGCTGGAATGAGGGCAAAATGCCTCTATTGCCCGGAAATTAAACAATAAGAAAAAACTAATACAAGTAGTAGTGATCCATCTGCGCAAACAGATTTATACTTTGGGAAAAATGTATTCAAGGAAAAAAAATGTTTTTCTATCATATAAAATAAATCGCACTTATTAATAGCATTAAAAAAAAATCTGTGATAATATCGATAAATATCACAGTTTTTTTTAATCCTATTAATAAGTGCGGTTTATTTTATATGGTAGAAAACCATTTTTTTCCTTGAATAAATTTTTCCCAAAGTATAAATCTGTTTGCATGGAAGGATCACTAGTACTTGTATTAGTTTTTTTCTTATTACAATTTAAATGTGTATGTGAAGAGTACTATAAGAGCCATTATTACAGGATAGGTGCCAGTAGGGGAGACATTATTACAGGATAGGGGCCAGAAGAGTCATGGATCGTGTCACTGTAATCCCTGCCGGCACAGCCGGCAGCAATCCTCACACATTAGCCGATTTGAACAGCTGACATGTACGGCTATCAGGCACGAGTTCCTGTTAATCCCTTACAGCGTGCTGTCAAAATGTACCGGCCGCGGTAATAATTCCCTTACTTGGCGCTATTGGAAGTCACGTGACGTGATCACGTGACTTCCGATAGTTGTCATGGTAGCACAGGGTTATGTGATGACTCCTGTAGCCATCATGAGTCAGTTCCTCTCAGAAATGGCAGAGTGCCGTGTGTGAGAGTAAAGCAGCTTTTCTGCAAAAAAGAGCAATGCTGCTTTGACCTACAGAAAGGAACAAGCTATCAGACTGCTGAGCCTTATAGTCCCCTAGGGAGACTAGTAAAAAAAACCCCCAAAATCTAATAAGTTCAAATCACTCCCTATTCACCCCATTGAAAATTAAAGAGTTAAAAAAAATACACATTTGGTAGTGCAGTGTTCAGAAATGCCCGATCAAAATATAAAATTAATTCTTCTGATCGGTAAAGGGCGTAGCAGCAAAAAAATCCAAACGCTAAAATTAAGATTTTTGGTCACCGCATATTTTGTGCAAGATGCGACACTAGGTGATCAAAACATAGCATCTGCGCAAAAATGATAACGTTAAAAACATCAGCTCGAGAAGCAAAAAATAAGCCGTCACTGAGCCATAGATCCCGAAAAATGGGAATGCTACGGACTGCGGAAAATGGCGAAAAAAAAAGTGTATTTTTTGGACAAACTTGTGAATTTTTTTAAGCCCATAGATAAAAAAAACCCAAACCTATACATGTTTGGTGTCTACGAACTCGTACCGACCTGAGGCATCACACCCACACATCAGTTTTACCATATAGTGAACACTGTGAATAAAATATCCTAAACACAATCGGGCAGTTGCACTTTGTTTGCAATTTTTTTGCCATTTTTCAGTACACTATATGGTAAAACTAACAGTTTAATTCAAAAGTACAACTTGTCCCACAAAAAATAAGCCTTTATATGGCAAAATTGAAGGAAAAATAAAAATGTTACGGCTCTCGGAAGAAGGGGAGAAAAAAAAAAAACAAAAAAACAAAACAAAACTGGAAAATTGCCCGGGGGTGAAGCGGTTAATATAGGTTAAAAAGACATAGGACAGTGATTAGAATGGGTGACATTATTATAGGATTGGGGACATTTTTGGGGCCAGGACAGAGGACATTATTACAGGATAGGAACCAGGATGGGGGACATTATTACAGGAGGGGAAACATTCATCGTGGATTTTGTTCAGTAACAGGATGATGATTATATTCAGCAACTATGTGGTGATAATATATGATCATTGTGTGGCGTTACTTATTCATTTTATATGTGGTTTATTACTGGTATATTAGTTTGGTATAGCAGACTTGTTCAGTAATATTTGTTATTTGGTATTACTTCTAAAATCTATAAATTACACAGAAAACCTGGCAAGAAGATTATTCTCTGTGTATTCTTTTTCTTTCTAGTAAAGTGAATCTGTCAGTAGGATCAAGCCTCCTAGTCAGTTTATATTGGCATTTACTGTAGGTCAAAGAAAGCTGAATAAAATGATACCTTCATATCTGTGATCCGATGTTTCATCCCAGAGAAATCCACATTTTTTCTATATGCAAATGAGCTGATAAGATCTATGGACTGGACACAGATCTCCCTTAAGGCCCCTTTACACACTGCAACATCACTAGCGATATCGCTGTAATGTCACCGGTTTTGTGACGTAATAGCGACCTCCCCAGCGACATTGCAGTGTGTGACACGCATCAGCGACCTGGCCCCCCGCTGTGAGGTCGCTGATCGCTACAAATTTTCAGGACCATTTTTTGGGGTCCTTTGTTTCCCACTGCGCAGCATGCATCGGTGTGTTTAACACCATTACAACGACATCGTTAGCGACTTAGAACCCAGCCCGTAGGCGTGCTATAGCGTTCCCTTTCCCGCCACCTTACCTCCGATTGGTGGTCGCTGTTGCGTTCTGATTGGGTGGCAACTTTAGCGCTTCAGTCCTTTGTTTCAAAGCTACTTTGTTCCTGAGCGTGCTGGTTTTCGGATCATTAGAGAGTAGAGCTGATCAAACGCCCGAAAAACCGGGGCCGGCAGATCACTGACAGACTTAAAAATAAGTCCGATCCGCTCTGGAATCCGGTGCCCATATAAGTCAATGGGGACCGGAATCCGGAGATTAAAACCGCTTGTGGAGGGGATAGGGGGTAGGAGTGCGCGTGGTGTACTCACGGACATAGCGGCACACTTCTTCCGGGTCACGTTTTTCTCTTCCGGAGCAGACAATTCATTTTTCATTGTTTTGCCCACCCACCGGCGCGTGTCATTGGTTGCAGTTAGACACGCCCCCACCCTGAGTGGCAGCATGTCAGCTGACTGCAACCAATCACAGGCGGCAGGACGGCCGGTGGGCGGGGAAAGCAGTGTATCCGTCGCAAGTGTGACTCCAGCTTTTTTAAATTATTTTATTTAAATAAATAAATAAATAAATAAATAAATAAATAAATAAACCAGACGTGCAGTCCCCCCTAATTTTCATTCCAAGCCATGATAATGCCGGCTGGGGGCTGGTATTTCAGCCCGGAGCTGCCTAGTATTGCCGCATTATTAGATGCGGCAATCCCGGTACATTACCGACTCTTCCCGGAGGCGTGATGCGGTGCCAGTCGGGGTAATAGGTTTGTGATTGCACGGGCATCTGAGATACCCGCATCACAAACCTGTTAATGAATGTAAATAGACACACACAGAAAAATCCTTTATTTAGAATAAAAGTACAAACGCGCCCTTGTTCACCACTTTATTACCCCAACACCCTGCAGCTCCGGCGTAATCCACACGTCCCTCGGCGACACATCCAGCTCTGCTACATATCACAGAGCTAGCAGCCGTTCAGCACGGCTGCCAGCTCAGTGTAGGCACTGACTGAGCAGAGGCTGTGACAGGCTGGGCAGTGACATTTTTTCCTCCGCAGCTCCAGCCCTTCCCCTCCTCAGGCCGGCTCGCCCCCTGCAGCAGAGGTCCGCTCTCACTGACCTCTAGCAGGGACAATCGCATGACACACTGCTCTGCTGTACTGCCAGCGTGAGCAGTGTGTCATGCGATGGGATCGCACCAGTGTAAACTCACACCGGTGCATGCGGAGACAGACAGCGGAAGAGATGGGGAGAAAGTGCTCCCCCTCTTCTCCGCCCCTGTGATGTGATTGCAAGATCACATCACAGTCACATGACTCTCGGCTGACACCCGCAGCAGAGGGTCATTTGCATATCGCTTCCGATGCTGTTGCATCGGAAGCGGTACGCAAGTGTACAAGAGCCCTCAGAAGTGTGCGGGTGATGATATGTCAGACTCATGCGGGTCTGATATGACATCACAAGGCACAGCCTGCCACTGTCTGAACATGAGCGTGCATGTACCTAGAAAAACATGCACGCTCCTGTCAGATGTATGCGCGGCTGTGCTGCGATGTCAGACTTGTGGGAGTCCCTCACAAGTGTGACTGATAAACCGCATGCGTTTTTTTAAATGTAAAATAAATAAATAAAAAAAAAAAAAAAAAAAAAAAAAGACATGCAGTCCCCCCCAATTTTCATCCCCAGCCATGATAACGGCGGCTAGGAGCTGGTATATTCTCAGCCAGCAGCCGCCAGGTATTGCCGCATCTATTAGATGTGACAATTCCAGTGCCATATCGGCTTATCTCGGTTGCCCTGGTGTGGTGGCAATCAAGGTAATAGCAATAACAGTGCACGGCTGCTACTAAACCCTAGGTTTGTGATCACACGGGCGTCTGTGAGATACCCGCATCACAAACCTGTAAATTACAAGAAATAAACAAGACACAAAGAAATTCTTTATTTGGAATAAAATACAAACGCAGCCTCCTCCTTCACCACTTTATTACCCCAACACACCCCTGCAGCTCCGGCGTAATCCACACGAGATCCAGCGAAGACACATCCAGCTCTGCTACATGTCAGAGCCAACAGCCATAGAGCACGACTGCCCGCTCTGAGTGCAGCCTATTACTGAGCCGCGATAAGCGATGACTGCACGGCAGAGCTGTCACAGGCTGGGGGGCGAGTCAACCAGGAACCACAGATGAGAGGACGGACGGTGGGCGGGGAAAACACGGAAAGCTGTGTGTATGCGATGGACAGTACAGGAAGTGAATGCGCGACCCGGAAGCAGTGTGCCGCCATGATATAGAGTCTCGGTAAGTATGAACCGCTAATTTATTTCTTATTTTGTTCATTTTTATTAACTGCCAAATCCGGATCGTGCACCCGTAATCCCGCGCCCGGGTGCGGCACAGATATAGCGCTGAAACCGCGCGGATCCGGACTTTTGCTTTCCAGATCCGCTCAGCACTATTCGAGAGTCCTCCAGTCTGCAATACTATAAAGCCTATATGGTAAGCATCATTTCATGGAAGCTGTATTGATGTTGTATGGATAAACCAGTGTGGAGTCGCTGCACAAAGAACTCTACAAAGATCCGCTAAGCAACAGAAGCTCAGGAGCAAAGGATATACAAGCGCGACTTTTGCCAATCTTACAAAGCTCTGGGTCGCCAATAAGAACGCACTAGTGATCACCAATCGGAGCTGAGGGGGGCGTGTAAAAAGGTCACCTAGGTGGCTTCAGCACCAAACACTACGCCCCTAACATAGGTGTGAGTCGTCAAATAGCTGCTGTGTAACACGTCCCCAATGACCAGCGAGGTTGTTCTGCAGGTCCGTATCGCTGCTGCGTCGTTCGCCAGATCTGCCTGTTTGACAGCTCACCAGTGACTTTCCAGCGATCCCGGCCCAGTCGGGATCGCTGGTGGGATCGCTAGAAAGTCTCTTTGTAAAGGGGCCTTTAGAGTCTACCTACAGAGGTTATTTTAAATGAAAGTGGGAATTACCAGAGTGAAACATGTAATGACTGAATAGCTGCTCTCCTGATGTGTATGTTTAACATTGGTAACTAGCAAGGATTTAAAATAAGCTCTGGATTCAGTTTTTCTCTTGAAGATTTATGTTTAGCACCTAGAACTTAACTACTCATTTACATATTAAAAAATGTGGATTTATCTGGAATAAGATATTGGATGGAGGATATTAAGGCATCATATTATTCAGCTTTCTATGACCTACATGCTCATGTAGACAGCTTAGGAAGGTTGCTCCTACTAACACATTCCCTTTAAAGGGGAAGGGAGGGCAAACATCTTTATAGGATCTAGAACACTATATGACCCCATACATCTGTCCAATACGTTGGTGGGGCCCAGGTCCAAACTTTGCACTGGGCCCGAAGAACTTTAGTTACGCCTCTGGATGTATATGTTGGAGGAATAGGGTGTAATGATTTCGGGACACAAGGAGTGTAGGCCTGACCAGTTTAGCAGAAACGTTCTTGGAAAATATAGTAATGCATATGACTTTATTATACCAAGAAAAAAAAAAGCCACAATCTACTACAGTAAGAAAATGGCATTAGATGTATCTTGTGAGCACTGTTAAAATTACATTTTCATTATTTTTTCATACATACAACTTTAAAGTTCCTTTCAACTTTATTGCAGCAACTTAGGGAAGATTCAATTTCAGTGTTAAAGGGTTGCAGTCATTTTAATATTCTTTTTTTATTCTGCAAATTAACAGTACAAATAACACAAAAAAAAACCCAACACTATTGTATGTCATATATCTTGTCAAAGAATTCAATTTCTCTTCCTGGACTGATCTTTGATCTCAATTCATGGGTAAAAATTGTGAAATCTGTTTTTAATGAATATAGACTTTCTCATTACTGAGATAAGAGATTACAATTAGTGCTCCTAAAATTCTATGAAGAGGTGAGGAGGAGGTAGAGGCAAACACAGCCATTCTTCTGCAAAGTTCTCCTGAAACAACTGTTCCACTTTGCAAACTATTTTTTTAAATTGCTTTTTAGAGTTTGATGTGGTAAAACTTGCCTGGGTAGCACAGAGATCTAACCTCATGCCCACAGAACTGATTTGGGAGAAAGTGCAATCAGCCCCTTAATCTCTAACATCAGTGTTCCCTTTAAACGTAGAAGGTTTAAAAATTCAGTAATACAAGGGGCTGCTGATAAGTCTTTGGCTTTGTGATTTTTTTTTGTTTCTATGGTAATGAATGTTACATAACATGAAAGCCTTGTGTCTAATATAGGTTTTGAAAATTTTGTGTTTCTTGCTTATGGCAACAGTGTTTCACGCACACGGGAAAACAAAATGGCAGAGTCTAATGTGACATACACAGCAACTGAGAGCAAAGGAGTGATAAAATTCTTGTTTCTACAAGGAAAGTCCACAAAGGATATCCATGGTGATATGTTCCAGACATTGGGCGATCAATGCCCTTCATATTCCATAGTTATTGCCATATTTAAAACGGGCCACTTCAGTACCAATGATGAAGAATGTCCTGGACAGCCAAGAGTGTTTTTTGTTCCGGATATCATCGATGCTATGCACAACGTCATACTAGAGAATCGATGAATTTCAGCTAAAGCAATAGCAGACATGGGGATTTCCTGTGAATATGTCCTTATCCATGAACATTTGGACATGATGAAGCTATCTGCAAAGTGGGTCCCCAAATGTTTGACAACAGATCAGAGAAGCGTGCGAGTGAAAACTTCCCAGTCCATTTGTCAGCGTTTCCGGACCGATAAGAACTTCCTGGATCAACTGGTCACTATGGATGAGAACTGGATTTATTTGTATGACCTAAAAACAAGTAGCAGTCAAAACAGTGGATGCACAGTGGTTCTCCTCATCCAAATTAATTCAGGGAGCAAAAATCAGCCACTAAGGTGATCACATCTGTGTACCCGGGATAAATAGGGTGTGCTGCTAGTGGACTACCTTCAAAAGGCTTCCACCATCAATGCAAAGTATTACATTGAACTTTTGGACTAACTAAAGGCAGCTCTGAAGGTCAAAAGGCACGGCAAGCTGTCCAAAGGAATCTGGTTCCTGCAAGACAATTCCTCTGCTCACAATGCACAAGCGACCACAGCAACACTGGCAGAGCTGAGCTTCCAGCACCTTATTCAACAGATCTAGCTCCCTCCAACTATCATCTGTTTCCAAACCTCAAGAAACACCTCAAGGGTACAAAATTTCACACCATTTCTGATGCCACGGCTGCTACAGATGCCTGGTTTGAGGCACAACCGAAATCCTTCTTTTTGCTAGGCTTACAGAACTTGGAATATTGATGTAATAAGTGTGTTGACATCAGTGAAGAGTATGTGGAATAAACGTAAAGTTTCATCATCTATCTCGTTTCTTTCTAGGTAAAGCCAAAGACTTAGCAGCCCCTCATAGCTATCACATCTTAAAACAGTTTCCTGTAGTACAGTTCATTCAATATGGCAAGACGTATGAGAATAATACAATAGTTTTCTTTTTATACAATTATTGAACAGCCTCAAGAACGCTTAATAGTGCTGACACTCTCCAATGCCTCCTCAAGTAGTGGGACCCAGATAGCAGCTGTCAGGTTTAGATAGGGGACTATTGAGAAGGAATCTCAGGAATGAATGATTTTACAGTGGAACATTTGCTTTCAGCTGCACCACTTAAAAGATTGTGTCCTAGGCAGTGCGTTAGCAACTTGCGCTAGCTGTGCTGATTCATGCATCAGACAAAAGCTGCAGATCTAAGAATCAGGGTTTACTCCCTCCCAGTTTCTCACTGCTCATCCAGCTTCCCGTGCAGTACACGTTTAAATTACTGGTTAAGCGGCGTATTGCCCTGATATCAGCCCTGTGACCCTACCAACATATCATGATTCCTCCCATTAGAACACATGCCCATCTGCCCTTGTCTATCCTTGGTTATTTTTTTTTTTTTTTTTTACTAAAACAACAAGTGCACTTCAATATAAGTCTGCATGTTTTTACGTACTAAGCTGCTGTCACAAAAGTCGTTGGAAATAAGGTTAGCCACTACATGAATTTATGAGTAATTCAATGGGACTGTCATGTTTTCAAAGTTAAAATGTCTACTGACACCTATAGGTAAAAAGTGAGAATAGCAGCTTTCTTTCAATGCTGCTTACAAGCAGCAGTTTGAGACATTAATTACCGTACATTTTTTTATGAGCACCTCTTATGGCATTTTATTGCAATGTTGCAACCACCAAAAATGTAATTCTGGTGTCTTGATATTTTTTTTTCTCATGACACCATTTTTGAAAGCAACAAAACCAAATATATGTATTTTTTTAATCGTTTAATTTTAATTTATGGGGCAAAAGGGGTGTTCTTTGAACTTGTCTTTATTTAGTGTTTTCAAATTCTTTTAAAATTTTATTCCACTTTTTATTGTTTACCAGTCACCTTAAGGGACTTGAAGCTGCAATCTTCCAATCGCTTGTGCTGTACAGAACAGTGCATCCAAATTATGAGTTCCTATGAACACTGCCACAGACCCGGTGTTCACAGAAAGTTGGTCATGATAGACACAAGGGTCATCAACTGACCCCCGGCTGTCATGACAACCCATCGGCGCCCCGCGATCACATCACAGGGCTACCGATGGATGCAGGGATGGCACGCTTCTAACCGGCTGGCGTTAAATCCTGTTTTCTGACATTGACAGCAGGATTTACAAAGTTAACAAGAGCGGGTGGATCTATCCACCCGTGCCTGTTATCGGCACATGTCAGCTGAATGCCCTTCAAAACTGGAAGAGTAATGACCCACAACTGCAAGCATATTTAAAGGGAGGTGAGAGGCGCCCAAGTGCCACGTCAGATCATTCAACTATTTACATCAGAGTGGTCTGCGTGCTAGATTAACTGAAAGGGTGCCTGACCACCCCACCAGGCACAGGTGCCATAGTCTTCCATGGACCAGGGAGCATCTACACTGCATGAGGGACCAGTGAGCCTTAGTGCTGTTCACTGATGAAAATTGATTCACGCTGAGCAGAAATTATAGCCACCAACGTTCTTGAAGACGTCAAAGAGAGCACAAAGCATCATCCACTGTTGTCACCAGACGAGCCTTTGGTGGTGATGGTGTTACAGTGTGTGCAGGTATGTCTGGTAGTACAGAACTGCCCTACACTTTGTGAAGGGTATAGTAACAAGCCCCTACTACTTGAATAACATCATTAATCCAGTCATTGCTCCTCTGCATGAACAACACAGGCGAAATTTCATCTTCGTGGACAACAATGCTCCAGCTCATAGAGATGGACATACCTCAAATGGAATGGCCTGCACTTTTCCCAGACCTGAATCCCATAGAAAACCTATGGGATCAGCTGAGCCGCCATGTAGAGGCTGGTAACAACTGTACCCCAGAACCTCAATGACTTGAGGGCTGCCCTTCAAGAAGAGTGGGATGCCATGCTTCAGCAGACAATAACTCCATTTGTGTACAGCACGAGATGTCGTTGTCAAGCTGTAACTGATGCTCAAGGCTACATGACAAGTTCTTGAGAGATTGCCATTTTTGGGTGGGGGTATACCCACTACTGTTGGCTTTTATTTTCAGTAAATTGTTTGAGATGAGAAAATCACCATTGTATGTTTCTGCTTCAATGCCCAACTTTCATGATAAAATATCACTATAGCCTGAACTTTTTACATTTCACATAAGTTTCACCCTAAAGCCAAATAATCCCAACCTTTTTGTGATTAGTGTATGTGTCCGTACTATGTACTGTGAAACGGTCATTTCTGACCGTGCATGAAACACTGTCTCATCAAAACAGTCAAATGACTTTATAAAGACCTGAAATAATATTTGGCGACAGCAGCAACTGAGGTTTCAATTTGCAGCCAGACACACATTATATGCGGAAAGTCTAAGTGTCCAAACTCCAAAACATAAACCCATACCAACCCAAAAGCAGATGGATTCAACCAAGTATCAGGGAATCCTAGAGGAAACCATTATGTCCTCCCTCTGAGCTGAATGGTCTTCATTGGACTTTGCAAAAGTGCATTAATCTTAAAGAGTACTTATCACTCAAAATCTAGTTTTATTAAAAAAAATAAAAAAAAATGTACATGTGTGTTTATATATTTTAGTTACAGTATCTACTGGGTGCTTTGAAAGTCTTTATCTACCTAAAAACTTTTTTGTCTTTGTTCCCTTTCCTGCGTTTTGTTTGCAGTCATGTTCTGGATGGCATGGCTTCCCCATGATCCCTTTTTTTTACAGTGTTAGCTTCTATTGCGCATGTGCAGGCACAGGGGCCAGAAGCACACTGCTCCTGGGTACATACTACTATATTTTTTGAAGAATTTTTCCTGCCTGTCTGTATCTTTATTATCTACCATTGTCACACTAATCTGTGCTCTGATTGGAGTGAAAACACTCCAGAAGATCACTGCAACTCCAACATCGATAAACGTATTATAGCAGTTTTTCTATCACTATAGGCTACATGTGCATTCTGCAGTTTTTCTCGCGTTTTTGGTGCAGTTTTGATATCAGAAATGTCTCACTTTTGACTTCCCAGCAAAGTCTGAGAATTCCGTTTGCTCTATGCACGTTAGTTTTTTTTTTTGTCTGCAGTTTGTCACAAACGTTTGACAAAAAACTGCAGCATGTTCTATCTTCTTACGTTTTTTGGCTTGCTTCTACTGAAAAAAAACGCATCAAAAACGCATGGTCAAAAACGCACCATCATTACAAGCGTTTTTTTTTTTTTACATTTCTGGGACAAGGTACAGTTTTGGTGCAGTTTAGTGCTGACATCAAAACTGCAGCATTAACATGTAGCTTTAGGGTATGTGCGCACGCTGTAAAGCTGGGTTTACACACTGCAACATCTCAAACGACATCGCTGTAACGTCACCGGTTTTGTGACGCAATAGCGATGTTGTTTGCGATGTTGCAGTGTGTGAATCCTATCAGCGACCTGGCCCCTGCTGTGAAGTTGTAATCGTTACAAATCGTTCAGGACCATTCCTAGGTCCTTTGTTTCCGCTGTGCAGCATGAAGTTTCAGTGTGTGAAGCCTTTTCAGCGACTTTGTTAGCAACTTCCCTTTCAAAAGGCTGCTTATCAACGTCCCCAACAACCAGCTAGGTCGCTCTGCAGGTCCGGATCGCTATTGAGTTGTTGGCCAGGTTTGCCTGTTTGAACGCTCACCAGAGACTTAGCAGAGACTTAGGGAGGTCGCTATTGCGTCACCAAACCGGTGACGTTACAGCGATGTCCTTTGCGATGTTGCAGCGTGTAAACCCAGCTTTAGACATGTATTGAAGAGTCGCAGCTCCTTGAAAGAGAAAAGATATTAGATAAAACAAACAAATGGAGGTTAATAGCATTCCTACAACATCAGCTATTTGTTATGCACAGTGCTAACAACAGCAGAGCTTCAAGCAAATGATTCACTATAACATTTTGAGAGTACATTCAACAGGATTTAGTTCCCAGCTTCAGTTCAGAACAGGCCAAGGCAAAATCTAAAACAGGTCCCTACACGCTAAGCCCGAATCATCGATCCACGGGACCCATACTTTGTCAAATTTCAGAATACAATTCTTTTTCAAGTACATCCCCTTTTCTAAGTTTATCAACCTCTATTTTGTTAATATTTTGTTAATCTGAAATAGTTGGAGTTTGGTCTGAGATCCAGTATTGTGCAATCAGTTTTCTAGCCATGACTAGCATACAGGATACAGCTAGCTTTCCCTCCACATTTATAGTCAGATCTTAAATATATCCCAATATGCACACGAAGGGTGAGGTTTAGATCAGTCAGATATACTTTGTTAACAATTCCAACTACCCCTCTCCAAAATACTTCCAGGTTAGGGTATGGGCACAACATATGTAGCATGGTATCAGAGTCTGCCTTACAGCAAGGGCAGGAGGAGTCTGATCTGGCCCTTACCACAAAAAGAAAGGTAGGTGTTCGATATACTTGGTGTATTACATTCAGCTGTGAGTCTGTGAGCTTCTTCCAAGGATAGGTCAGGGACTCTCGTATTTAGGCCCATTGATAATCTTCAAGAGGACCTATCTTACGCTCCCACTTTTCTTTAGAGTGCATAGTGTGGTTCAGTAGTATTCTATCTAGTATGTCATTATACAATGCGGATATTAATCCAGATGAGCCACTTGAAAGTTTTATTCTCTGTATTATCCTGTTATGTTGTATCTTCTGACCCACAACTGAACTTTTCGCTAGGTATGCATGCCTTAATTTGTAAGTATTTATAGAATTCTCTATTATGTAGCCCATATTCAGTTTGTAGTTGAGAGAATGTTTTAATCCCTTCGCCGTCTAACATTTGTATAAGTCTGGTCAGCCCTCTCATACTCAATCCCTCAAACCCCTCCAGCTTGTTTAAGTTGGGAAGCCACTGGGTCTCCCAAATAGAGGTAAACTGAGAAGCCCCCTGAATGTCCTGTAGCTTTTTTTTCTATTCCCATAATCTATGTATCAATAGCAAAGTAGGAGTGGTTTTAGAGGAAGCCCTGAATCTACCAAACTCCAAAGTTTCGTAGAGACGGGACGATTTAAAATGTTGCAGTAATTATCTTTGTGTTCCTCCTCCACCTGGGTCATCCCATCCCCGAATGTGCTGTAACAGAGTCGCTGCAAAATACGCCCACGGATTAGGAACGCCAAACCCCCACTATGTTTGTTTCTCTCTTTGTAATATCTCCAGTTTTACTTGTGGGCTACACCTTTCCCAGATTAATTCCCTGAATAGCGAGTTGACCTCGTGAAAGTATCTTTGGGGAATCCACGGTGGCGAGTTATATAGGACGTGTAATAGAGGCATCCAGATCATTTTGATCAAATTCATGCGCCCCACCACAAACAGAGGCAGCAGAGTCAAGGAGTCAGTTTTGTCTTTAAATGTTTTAAGAACCGGGGTTAAATCAAGTTTTCGTAGTCACTCTAGCAGTAACATTACTCCCCAGATACTTAAATTGTGAGGTAATCTGTAGTCCTGAGGAGTAGAGATGATCGAACCCGCCAAAATCCGGGACCTGCGGATCGCTGCCGGATTGAAGAAAAAAAAAAAAAAAAGTCTGGATCTGCTCTGGATTCCATTGCCCATATAAGTCTAAGGGGACCAGAATCCAGAGATTAAAAACATTTGTGGAGGGGATAGCGGGGTAGGAGCGCGCGCGGTATACTCACCCGAGGCTGTGTCATGGCAGCAAACTCTTTCGGGTCAAGCTTTTCCCTACCGGAGCCGACAATTCAATATTTATTGTTTTGCCTGCCCACCGGTCACGTGTAATTGGTTGCAGTTAGACATGCCCCCACCCCAAGTGTCAGCTGACTAACCAATCACAGGCGGCAGGACGGCCGTTGGGTCGGGAAAGCAGTGCAATTGTCTGCGGGTCAGTATGGTGAATGTGCATGTGTTTCAGAAACATATGGACGTTCCTCTCAGAAGTGTGTGCGGCTGTGCGAGGTGATGCGATGCCAGACTCATGCGAGTCTGGCATGACAGCACCCGCCATGGCCTGCCGCTCTCTGAACATGAGCGTGAATGTACCTAGAAAAACATGCACGCTCCTGTCAGAAGTGTGTGCTGCGATGTCAGACTCGCGCGAGTCCCTCGCTACTGTGACTCAGGCCTAAAAGAAACTGCATGCAGCTTTTTTTTTTTAATTTTTAAATAAATTTAAACAAAACAGACGTGCGGTCCCCCCTAATTTTCATACCCAGCCAAGATAAAGGCGGCTGGGGGCTGGTATTCTTAGCCCGCAGCCGCCCGGTATTGGTGCATCTATTAGATGTGACAATCCCAATGCAATACCGGCTCTTCCCGTTGGCCTGGAGCGGTGCCAATCAGGTAATAAGGGGTTAATAGCAGCACACAGCTGCTACTAAACCCTAGGTTAGTGATAGCACAGGCGTCTATGAGATACCTGCATCACACTAACCTGTAAGGCTGTGTGCGCACTTGTGCATTTTTCCTGCGTCTTGGCTGCATTTCAAACTGCAGCGTCTCATTGTCAAAATGAGAAAAGTCAGCAAATTCCATGCGCATGTTGCTTTTTGAAATGCAGCATTTTGGATGCCAAATATTTGACAAAATCGATGCCTTTCAAAAAGCAACATGTCACTTCTTTTGTGCGTTTTGGTTGCATTTTCCACCCATTCTCTCTGTCTGTGGGCGCGCACTGTCAAAAATGCATCCAGAATGCATCAAAAAAGCATCCATTGGATTCATTGCGTTAGGCACACGCAGTGTTTATTGATGTCAAAACACTGCATTTTATTTGTCAACCAGAACGCACACGTGCGGACATAGCCTAAGTGAAAGTAAATAAACAAAAGACACAGAAAAATCCTTTATTTGGAATAAAGTACCAAACACACACCCTCCTTTACCTCTTTATTAACCCTCAACACCCTGCATGTCCGACGAAATCCACACAAGGTCCCACGCCACTTCAGCTCTGCTACATAACACAGCCAGCGGCCGTAGAGCACGACCGCTGGCTGTGCAGATAATGACGGCACGGCAGGCAGATACTGTGACAGTCTGGGGGTACGTCTGCCTGCAACCAATCACAGATGAGAGGTCGGTCAGTGGGCGGGGAAAACATGGAAAGCTGTGCGTATACGATGCACAGCACAGGAAGTGAATGCGTGACTCGGATGCAGTGTGCCGTCATGACACAGACTCTCAGTAAGTATGAAACTCTGTATTGTTTCTGTTTTTCTTTATTTTTCAATTATTTTTCCCCTTCTAGATCCGGATTGTGCACCCGGAATACTGGATCTAGGTCCGGCACCCAGGTATCTTTGAAACCGCGCAGATCCGGACTTTTACAGTCTTGGATCGTTATCATTGCAATGGGTAATGTATCAGAGGCGTTCACTACAAAAAGTAATGTATCATTGGTGTATTCGCTACTTTTTCCTCATGTCCCCCCTTTTGAATTCCTCTATATGCAGGTGCTGTATCATGATCGTCACCATAGCCTCTATGGCCATCGCAAATAGCAAGGGTGACAGAGGGCATTCCTGTTGAGTACTTCTAGCTAAGCGAAACACTGAAGTAAGCCGCTATTAAATCTGATCCTAGCTGTGGGTCTACCATATAACAACCTTATCTAGGATATAAAATCCATGCCTAGACCAAATTTACTAAGGACTGCCCATAAAAGGTCCCACTCAATGGAGTCGAACGCCTTAGCGAGCAAATGACCATCTCCCGGATTGTTCACTGGAAGTTATAGATTAAGATGAAGGTGTCGTACACTTACCACCGTGGATATAGAAGGCATAAAGCCAGATTGATCGGTGTGTATGAGGGAGGAGATCACCATATTTAGTCTGGCAGCAAGGACCTTAGCTATTATTTTGAGATCTGTTGGAAGCAGGGTGATCAGTCTGTACGAGTCAGGGAGCAGGGGGGCCTTTACCATTGCCTCTTGCATTGATTGTGGGAGACAACTCACTTTAGTTGCCTCCTGAAATGTACAGGAGTTGAGGTAACAGTATATCCCCAAATATTTTGTATATCTCCATGGGGAGACTGTCTGATCCTGGAGATTAATGGTTAGACATGGAAGCTACTGCTAGATGAAGTTCTAGTTGCAATGGGCCATTTAAGCACTTACAGTCTGCTTCTAATTCTGCGCTGGTGAGGTCATGCACAGCGCCGACCTCACCAGCGCCATGCTCATACTCGCCCATAATCTTGCGCCTGCGCATGTAGCTCACCGGCGCGAGCTAGGGCAGCTATGTTTTCTGCTCTGCCTGCGATATGGCAGAGCAAACTGCGCCTGCGTAAGCCGACCTAACTGCACAGAGGGAGTCGGAGGGAGTCATCCCGTCAATCAAAACAGGAGGACAGCGATCATCGGCAGGAGGGGGGAAAGGAGCAGAAAATGAGCCCGTCCATCTGGCCAAAACAGGTAATTAGCATATCTAAGGGCCAAGTTTTATAAAGTTATTTTCAGGGTCTGGAAGGGGAGTCAGGGCCAAGGTGCACCTTCATAGAATGCAGCCGAGGAGCTGCAGAAGGTGATTCTTTTAGTTTAATAGGGAAACATCTGGTGACAGGTTCCCTTTAAAGTTTTGGAAATCGTTTTAGAACCAATTCCGGCTTTAAACTTCTCCACAACAGTTTCACGGACCTGCCTATTGTGCTCCTTGGTCTTCATAATGCTATCTGCGCTTTAAACAGAACACAGACTATCACAGAGCAGGTGCATTTATACGGAGACTTTATTACACACAGGGGGCTTATGTTTATCATCATAAGTCATTTAGGACAACATTGGATCATTCAGAGATCCTCAATGAACTTCTGGAGTGAGTTTGCTGCACTGAAAGTAAAGGGGATGAGTAATATTGCAAGGCCCACTTTTCAGGTTTTTATTTTTTTACAAACGTTTAAAATAAGCAATAAATTTCATTCAACTTCACAATTGTGTCCCACTTGTTGATTCTTCACCATAAATTTAAAATGTTTATCTTTATGATTGAAGTCTGAAATGTGGGAAAAGGTTGGAAAATTCAAGGGGGCCCAAATACTTTTGCAAGGCACTGTAGAGCTGCGACGTCATTTACACTATACATTTAACTCCCAGACAAACCGAGAAAAAAAAACCATAAACATTTTCGTATAAAAGAGGACACCAGTTCATCCTCTGTGTATGGAACGTATCAGGTTCCTGTGAGAATAAAAAACTCTTTTGTATAAAGAAAAAAACTCCAACAACCACCAGGTAAATATGAGGAAAAGGTAAAAAAAAAACCAACTAACGTTAGGTTCAAGAAAGGGGGAGTGGAGAAAACAAGTGAAAAAGGAGAAGGGGGAAACACTCCTGGAGACTCTGCCGCTTCAGGATAAAGAGAACAAATTTCTTTAGCCACTGAGCTGTTGAGCAAGGTGTACAAATTGCACAGTCTATCGATTCATCTATGGCACATAACTTGAAAGAGGGACATCACCGATGCAGGTTTTGTTTAAACCGCTGCTTATTCAGGTCAAGCCACCGGAGGGCGTCCTTAGGATGCTCAAAGAAGAAAGTCTCGTTTAGTGCTGCCACTCAGTTTTGCTGGATACAACATGGAAAAGGAGACATGTAGAGTATGCAGGTGCCGTTTTACAGCTATAAATTGCGCCCTCCTTTTCAATATTTCCACCGAATAATCTGGAAAAAATGAGATCCCACTTATTGCAAGCTGCCTTTAGGATAGCGTCCCTGTCCCTGTAGTGGAGCAGTTTAATCATCACTGGCCTTGGCAGAGCACCACAAGACAGTGGTTTCTTGGGTACCCTGTGAGCCCTTTCCACTGCATAAAATTGTGAAAGGACTTCATCTCCGAATAGCTTATGCAGCCATTTTTCAAAAAAATTCCATTGGATTAGTCCCTTCCATTTTTTTGGGTACACCAATCACCCTCACATTATTCCTCCTCAGTCTGTTCTCCAGATCATCTGTTTTATTCAGCAGGGCTGCTAGTTGTTGTTTATGTCTACCAATACCTCAGGTCACTTGGGGCATTTTATCTTCCAAATCACTGATCTCCCTTCTGAGGCTGCCATACATTGTTACTTTTTATTGTATACTCATATGGGAGATGTCATCTTTAATTTGCCCCATTTGTATGCTTAGGGAGGACATAGTGTTAAATTAAAATAAATATCAGCAGTAAGAAAGGGGATAATACATAACTTTTAATAGAATTATCATTTAAAAAAATTGCGTAGTGCTGCAATTTATAAAGGAATTTTTTGTGCAAACAAATGAAACAACATTCATGTCCAAGAGGACCAACACAGATAGTGTTGGAGCCCCCCCAGTGGTGTCCGTCAGTAATATACCATATTCACCAGATGGACATCGAGGGGCTTCAACACCAAATCAGTGTCCAAGATTCATAGACACTGTAAAGTGATGACTGCTATGAGCTGGGTAAGCAGAGCATAAACCTATAATCCTATCTGTTAGTTAGGTTAGGGTCATAGGAGGATATATTCTAGTGGGAACCAAACCTTCCCAAAATGACTCACCAGTGTAATATACAGTGTGGGGTTAATAAATCCCCCAAGAAACAAGCTTTTGACCATACATGTACACACCAAAAATTACCAAAACGTAACCTAACAAAAATCCATCCAAGATCACAGTGGTGTTTCCTGGATTTACTTCAGAGTATAGTTACGGCAGTAAACATATACCGTATTTTTCGCTTTATAAGACGCACTTTTGTTCCCCCAAATTTTGGGGGAAAGTAGGGGGTGCGTCTTATAAGCCGAATATACAGGGGGGGGGGGGGGTATATATATATATATATATATATATATATATATATATATATATATATATATATATATATATATATATATATATTATATATATATATACACACACACATACACATACACACACACATACACATACACACACACATACACACACACACACACTGCAGGGTCCAGGGGAGGTGGGGGCGCTGCTGGGGGCAGGTGAACGCTGCGGCGGCAGCGTTTGATCTCCTGCTCCCGCTCATATAATATGCACAGCCGCTGTCCATCTCCGGTGGTGCTGAAATCGCACCGCAGCGAGGGGCTGGGGGAGCGGTGCATATTATTTGTCCCTGCGCCCCCCTGTGCTCGCACATGCCCCCCCTGTGTTAGATATGGCCCTCCATGCTGCTACTCATTCTAAAATAAAAAAGCTTTACTTACCCCCTCCAGCGTTTCTCCCCGGTATCCCTGCTTCCACTGTGATCAGGAACGCAGAGATCTCAGTCTGCTGAGCCGATCACATGACCGCACTGAGAACCAGGAAGTGGAAGAACAGAAGCACGGAGGGAGCTCAGCGCTGGAGGAGGTAAGGAAAGAGTGTTTTGTTTTACTATGGGCAGCAGCCTGGGGAAGATATCTAACACAGGGGGACTTGTGCGATCTATAGGGGCCATGGGCAGCACAGGGGAATGTGTGCCATCACAAGGGGGCTATATTCAATATAAGGGGGCCATATCCAGATTAAGGGGGGCTAATTTTAGGATGGGGGGCTATGAGGGACATATACCCTATATGATTTGTTAGACGGACACTGGCATTATAAGATGGACCCCATTTAACATTAAAAAAAAAAAAATATATCTCTTTTTCTTCACCAAATTTGGGGGTACGTCTTATAATCAGGTGCATCTTATAAAGCGAAAAATACGGTAGGTATAAGTACTACCTCTTGCTTATAATATCCGGTTCATTAATACATCATACAATTGTACATAAGAAATGGATTGGTCCCCACAAAGACACAGCCAAACAAAAGATGTAACGTGCAGACAAAAAAACTGAAAGCTCATTTGACTTTGCTGGGGAAGGAATTGCATGCAGTTTTGGGACCAAAACTGCACCAAAAAAAAACATGCAAAAAAAACACAGCGTGCACACAAGGCCTATCTGTACCTGCAGTGAGTGACAAAATCTCACTGCCTAGAGCTATGTCAAAAGCAGACAGAGTTTCTCTGCTGATTGCTGCTGCTCACTCCCACCCAGATACCTGAGGATTGCCAGCCGATGCAATTTTGAAGCCTCCTGTACTCTGTGGATGGAGTTTCACACTGTCTCCTGCTCGCTCCCCCGGTCATGGTGCTGCAGTTCAGCATGTGAGTGGGGGGGGGGGTGTCTCTGACTTCTCACCAAGGGTCAGGGGCAATCGTGGTGGCCCGGTGGAGTGATACATCTGCAGATTTCTCAGGAGCTCTCCTGCAGCACGTCCTCTGACATTCTCAGTCAGGCCCCACCAACCCTTTAATTTATTTTTTTTTCTTAAAAAGGCATATGTAATTTTTGGCGATAGGTTCTCTAAGGCCGCTTTCCCACTTGCGTTGTTTTGCAGTCACAATCCGTCGCCTTGAGAAATTACAGTATCCTGCAAAATATTTTGCAGGAATCTAATTTTTTCCCCTATAGACTTCTATTAGCAACGGATTGTCACTGATGGCCCTGCGTTGCATCACCGTGTGACAGATCAGTCGTTTACTTACCAACCGTCAGGCGGGAGCAATGCTGAATGTAACTTTTTTTTGTGCAGAAGATTGTTTTTTACTGTGAGCATGTGCACAGTAAAAACCATGATCTACTGTAAATTCAGTTCCAGCGGCCGGACTGATAAGCTGATCGCCCAGCGGCCGCCTTTTGTGAACAATCAGCTTATTGGCTGGCTTACAAAAGCTGGCTAATCAGCTGATCGTTCACAAAAGGCGGCTGCCGGGCGATCATTTGATTGTTCACAAAAGCCGGCTGCTGGTAAAACTGTAAAAAAGAAAACAAAAAACAACGGATCGTTTTTTGCAGCATCAGTGACATCAGTTGTGCCACTATCTGCAAAGCATCCGTTGCATCAGTCACACAACTGATTGGGACATATGTAAAACAACGCAAGTGTGAAAGCAGCCGAAGCAGAAGTCATGGTCCACCAAAGTTTGGATACAGTTGAAGTCTTGAAAGGTTCTGGAGTGGCCATCACAGTTGAAAGACAAACAAATAGAAAATATTTGTTGGGATTTTAAAAAGGTGGTTTCAACATGCAAATCAGATCCACTTCATCTTCATGATGATTATCTGCTTTATTATGTGACAACTGCTTGCTGCTCATAATGTCCACACTCACAATGCATTATTAAGCAATTAAAGGGGTATTCCAATCTCCAAGATCCTATCCCAATATGTAGTAGGTGTGATAATATTAGTAAATACCTCCAATTTGAAACATAATATAGTTCTGCTGGTATAGCCATATCTTGTAATGCATGTGCAGGACATTACAGCATAGGTACCCATGATTACATTCACGCAAAGTGACAGTTGCTCATGGTTGTAACCATGGACAACTAAGCTGCAATACCCAACACATGAGGTAAGAGACATGGCTATATCAACTATACTACATTTCTAATTGGACGCAATTGCTAATATTATTATTTATTATTAGTATTATGCCTATTATATATTAGGATCTCGAAGATGGAAATGCCCCTTTAAATGGAGAATCATTGCTACTTTCTTAACTTTCTGTATTCCATCTAGTTCACACATACATCCTCCCAATTTAGCTCAGGATTGGGAGCCTGTTAATTTCAGTAACAGCTGTAGACAGAAAGATATAATTTATAGCAGGACTTGTCTTTTAACACTAGAACTACTGAGGTAGTCATTTTGACTACTTTGCACTATGTATTTCTATATAGGTGTCACGAGTCCAGTAGTTCTAGTGTTAAAGTCATAGATGAAGAATACGGGTGCACTTACCATCCAAGTGATGCCGTGAGATATATTTGAGCCCTTCATCTAGCAGAATCACTGGCAATGAGATCTTCATAACTACCACCCACTGAGTGCAGTTCAGAGGAGTTACTTGAAAAATTAGCTTCAAATATAAAAACAGAAAAAATATTTTAAATATAATAGCAAAAGCAAGATTGTGTACGGTACTTAAAACAGCCAGCAAGTAATGTTCTAAAAGAGGCTTCTATTGGCTTAGATTTACACAAATCTACAGAGATGAGCAAGAATTTTAGTATGAATAAAACATTTCTAGTATATTTCTGTCCTTACCGGCATTGGCTTCACGTATAGTATAAGGAAGTGCAGAGCCATGGACATTACTATGGCACAGAGTAGCCAGATGTTGAGCCATGGTGGCATTCTTAGTAATGACTGATTTTCAGACAAGCTGTAAATATGAAAATTATATATAATAAAATGTAAAAATAAAACAGTTGTCAAAAAGTAAAAATACAAAGTACTGCGCAGAAAACAAATAAGTACGTTTCAAAAAACTGCATACTTAGAGCATGCTGTATTAAAACAAAAATAAATTAAAAAAACCTTCAAACATAAAGCTGCAAAATAATGCAATGTTGGTATTGCGTTTCAAAATTCCTTATTGGCTGCCAGTTAACATCTGCTGCAAAAAATGTCACAAAAAGTTTGATAATAAAATACAAAAAGCAAAGTCCTTGTTCTTAAAGGGAACCTGTCAGATCCAATATGCACCCAGAACCACGAGCAGTTCTGGGTGCATATTGCTAATCCCTGCCTAATCGTCCCTGCCTCTGGTAGCATACATAAAGAGATCTTTAGAAAAAGTACTTCTAAAGCTGTTTTATAGTATGCTAATGAGAGCGGGGACTAGTCCCTTGGGCGTTGCTTCCCTTGCTAGTTGGCCCCATTAGCAGGTTAGTACGCCTCTGTGGGTGTGCTAACATGCTAATGAATGCGCAGCGTCACGGGATGATCTCACTTACCTCTCCGCTGCCATCGCCGCTTGACGCTGGATTTCAGCTCAGTGCGCATGATCTCAGACTTTTGGTTATGCGCACTACTTCAGTTTGAAGCCAGGACGCGTACGCGTACACCCGGCTTCATAGTGCGCATGACCCAAACTCAGGGGTCATGCGCACCGAGCCGAAATCCAGCGTCAGGCTGGATATGTCATTTTTTTTTTTACCACATCTCAATCTAGTGGTAAGTTTTCTTCAGTAGTTTTCAACTTGCTGCATTTTTTTGACTTTTTTTTTTTTAAAAGGATTTGTGACTTTTGGTGCTAACAAAATTGCAAAAACTGATTTACCACAAAAATAATTTCTGATTTTGCACCAAACTCATGAGCGGTGTGCACCACTTTGAAGAAATTTGAGCAAACATCATCAATAAATATATAAAGAAATAAATGGAACTCACTGTCCCAGGAACTACCTGGAGTGCATCTTATAATCCGGTGCGTGTTCTAAAACGAAAAATACAGTATATTTATTGCAGTATTAATGCCGCAATAAATCTTCTTCCTGGGACGGTGAGTGCGGCTATATTTTTTCTCTCTCATCTTGAACTACGTTTACACTTGCATAGTATGCACCATTAATGCCCCACAGGTCCGTGTGAAGCTGTATGTCCTATCCTGGTCTCTAAAAGGTGTGCCAAAAATGTGTCCTTTTTTATTCAAAACATCAACAAGACAAAAGAAAAAGGGACTTCAATAAATTGTAAATGACGAATCGGGCCCTGTGTGTAAAGGCACTCAAAGATGTGAGTTTACAATTACCAATGGTGATATATCACTAGCATATGCTATTTATGTTCTATTGCTACAGGTCCAATTGCTATGAACCCTGCTGATCACTAGAATTAAGTGCCAACAGAGCTAGGTAAATGCGGTGCCAGTTCATCTCCTGTCAGCACCACTGTGCTATATTCTTGTGGCCATTGACTATAAAAGGAAAAAGTGATCTGACCATTTGCTGCCAAATTCCTGGGAGTTCTAGCAGCGGGGCACTTTGTGATTACCTTCTCTTCAGGGGATCCTTCTAATGGAAAGCATTCGAAGCAGGTCTTCATATTCTAGCTATTTGTGAATTATTTTATAATTTTAAAACTAGCTTGTAAATCATCAAATAAAAAAAAAACAAAAACAAACCAAAACCATCAAATTACTAACACTTCTAACTTTGGCATCTACAGGTTCTGTGCACATTATATACACACACACACATACATACAAACATATACACACATGCAAACTTTATTTTATACCATGATTATGGATGAAATTATATTCTAAGTGCTTCACGTCTGATTTAATCCCAGTGTCGTCAACGCTCTGTAGTCAACATTAAGAACTGCTTTAAAGGTCCTAATATGGTAAGATTTAATACATTGGAAAAAAAAATGCAACTATCTTTCAAATCTTAATATGTGTGATCTCAACTTGTTTGTCTTTCATGATAACATCAAGTATTCAAAATAACGTGCAATGTATCCTTTTAGCGTTTATGGCATGGGAAATACTGTACACTTTTACCTTATACAGAAATCTGATATTGTAAAATAGACATTCATATTCAACAAGAGTATTTGTTTTGCCGGTGTGGTTTCTTAAAACACTGATAGAAAATGCAATGCATATAGTTTTCTTAAAGGGTACCAGTCATGTGAAAACTCGCTATTAACCTGCAGATATGGGTTAATCTACAGGTAATGGCTTTCTGAACCTGCTCGGCACAGTGTATAGTGAGCGGCAGCTGTAACTGCGCCCCTCTGACGGACAGCCGCCTCTGCATTACAGATACTTTGAATGCACCCAGCAAACCTTTTATTTTTAGTACATGTAGCAAGAATAATATTGTCTAGAATTGCTTAGTATCATATATTAAAATTATATATATATATATATATATATATATATATATATATATATATATATATATATATATATATATATATATATATATATATATATATATATATATATATATAATGTGCCATGTACTGGTTATTTTCTTTAAATAACATTTATATTGTGAACCCCCAAAATTTTGTGTATTAGAGGGTTTTGATGAATCGGCAGGCCTGTGTCTTATATAGCAGCTCAGTTCCATTCACTTAAGACAAACTGACCCACAGAGTGCTGCTGTACCAAGTACAGACATAACAAAATTGTGCCTGGTAAGTGCTGTGGAGCCTTCGATCAATGAATCGATGCGGATGCAAGGAATAAGACCTATGGATGTCATCAACATTAACCTCTTGGAGAGCTCTTTAATTTCACATTGAGGCCTACTGTCCACTGCTAAGCAACAGAGACTAATGTGATTAGTACAATCACTAAAGCTCTAGACTTTAGGTTGCATTCACACATCCATTCTTCCATTGTACAAGTTCATGTCAAGTGCATTTTTTTTTTTGACACTAACAGAACACTGGACCCATAGAGTTTCAGTGATCAAACACATCAATTTTAAAAAGTTATCCATGTGTCCAATCCTTGAGAGTCAGAACATGTCATTCTCATCCTTTCAGCAAATGAGACTTGGCCATTATAGTCTATGGTGATCTGTTAAAGGATTAGACATGGAAGATGTCCCCTATACTTCAGTTTTCTGTGTTTTGTCTTTTTTTTTTTTACTGATTTTTTTTTTTTTTGGAATTGGCATTAAAAGTATCAACCTTTTTTTTTCTCGATGAGAAAAATCAGACACAACAAATGCAAAACAGGGACCTGATGATGGGAAAAAAAAAATGGTCTTTTTTACACAGTTTTAAAATTAAGAAAGGTTGTCCCATGAACAAAGTTTATTTTAATCAATAGCTCTTGGAACAATAACAAGTTCCACAATTGGATTGGTTTAAAAAATGTTTTTTTTCCTGAGCTGAAATATTCTTATATACTGTATGTGTCCCTGCTATGTACTGTGTAATGGCCGTGTACAAGGACATGACCTGATCATAACACATGTCCTGGCCAAAGAAGGGTGCAAAAAAAAAAAAAAAAAAAGAAGAAGAATATATGAACATTACAGCTTGGAATTACACAATTCTTTAAAAAAAATTTAAAAAAAATTAAAAAAAAAAAATTGTGAGGTAAACCATTTCCTTTCCAGTTTTTAAACAAGGTTTTGGCGTACAAGAAAAATCAGTTATGATCCCTTGCTATGATGTATTGATACTCTTACTTCCTCCCCAGCCCGGGAGAAGTGTTATGATCAGATCATGTCCCAATAATGGTCACACACGACTATTACACAGTATATAGCAGGGACACATTTATAAGATCTCAGCACAGGAACATTTTTTTTTTTTTTTTTAAACACATCCACTTGTGTAAATAGTTATTATTCCAAGATTTATTGATTAAATGTACTTTACAATTAACTTTGTTGGTGGCAAAACCCATTTAAATTCCCTTAATAGGGATATTTAAAAGACAAAGTAAAAATTACATTTGAGGAGTAACTAAACTTTATTTTTATTCGATTACTCTCCAGGCATTGCAAAGTTATGAATTTTGTAAAGTATTTCATTACATTGTTTTGCTTCTTTCCCTCACAAACACTGCAGCAGCTGTTTCATATGGATAGTTCATGCTTAGAAGCTCATTTCAATTTCTGCCCAGCAAAATCCATACACTTTATTCAAGCATTTGTATATGGAAATGACCCTGTCCGAGCATGGGACTCGGAAGCAGAAAGGATCAGACAGGCAAACTAAAATTGTTTGAACAGTTTACCTTGGAAATGCCACTGACAATCATTGACAGCGACAGTAAAATGAAGGGTTATGGCATCTGTGGGCCAGCTGAAGGCTCCCATAAACGGCCACCTTGGCATCACTTGATGCTCAGCCGCAGGCTGAGGATAATGGGAAAACCACAATTTCACATGAAAGATGGTAAATAAATCTCCAGTCCCCCAGTGTCGCCAAAGTGCCCTCCCCGACCCCCAACCCCTTCCCGATAACCAAGATGGTGGCATGCACACCAGCGTGCCAGCCGCCTTCACCCTCTTCCTCTGATTTCTGTTTCATGGCCATGAGAGATGCGACAGAAAACTCCTCCTGCCAGCTCACGCCCTATAATTCCCCCGGAACATTGTGCAGCGTTGATCCCCCATGATCCCTCCTTCACAATAGATGCTGGCCGCATGTGCAGACAGCAACTGTCAGCTCAGCTTCCTGCCTTCAGAGATGCTGAGCTTACAGCACTCACACTACTGCATTGGACCCGGGGAGAGTGGGTGCAGTATCATTGCACCCACACTCTTCACATGGAGGGTATGCACTTCCAGAAAATGGGGGATACCTTCCCTGAGCATACTCCATATTCTAAAAGGTCCGGAGTCGTGGGACCCCCTTTATTGGATTACGGTGCACCAGATTTCAATTTTTTTCCTTTACAATAAATTGGTGAAAGAGGGTATGTTTTAGAGATTGTTTTTTCAAATTAAAAAAATATATATATATTACTGACAGTTAGTGATTCACCCTGAGAATACCAAACCACAGCTGTCCTCTTTACCTTGTCTGGTGATCCAATTTGGGGGTCCCCATGGTTTTTTTTTTTTTTTTTTTTTTTATTTATTTATAAATAATAATTATGAAAAAAAGAGCCTGGGGTGTCCTCCAAATTGGATCATCAGTCAAGGTAAAGCGGACAGCTGTGGTTTGCAGGCTACAGCCATCTGCTTTACCTTTTTTTTTATTTATTTTTTGGCTAAATACAAGACTAGGCACCCCTTAGTGCCACATGAAAGCCACTAAAGTGTGCCAGGTTAGAATATGCAGAGGGGTGGGACATTATATATATGTTTGACATCTGTTTCTGTCTGTCTATCCATCCATCCTTCCTAGCTTTTTAGGCTGCCTGCCCGCAATTAGGGTTTCAAGCGTTTTGGATGCTGTGTTTTCGCTGCATCCAAAACGCTACGTTGTACAGTAGAAGCGCAGTGGAAGGATTTTTAGAAATCTCCTGCCCACTGTGTTTATTTTCCCCGCAGCATAAACTGACATCCAGGGCTGCAGAATGTCAATTTATGCTGCGGAGACTACTGTTCTCCGCAGGGTGAATAGAGCTAAAGTCAGCAGCGTTCTAAACCTGGATCGTGGTCATGGGTAGCTGCATTCTCTCGTGGACATCACTCACATATCCACAGATTCCGTGTTGCCGGATCGTGGGCACATAGGCTAAAAGTGAGAAATTTGCTGGTAGAGCAACATTTTTGTGATGCCCCTGGGGTTTAAAAATGCTCACTATACCGCTGAATAAAATCCTTGAGGGGTCTAGTTTCCAAATTGGGGTAAATGGTGGGAGGTTTCTGCTGTATAAGTACTCTAGAGGCCCTACAAATGCGACATGGTACCCACAATCTATTTCAGCTTTTCCAAAATAGAAATGGTGCTCCTTCCATTCCAAGCCCTACTGTTTGTCCAAAAAGAGGTTTTTGGCCACATGTGGGGTATCCCTGTGCTCATAAGAAATTGGCTAAACTGTGGGGTCCACTTTTTGAGGTTTCCTCTTGAAAAAGTGAGAAATTTGGTGCTAAAGCAACATTTGTGTGAAAAAAAATGAAAATTTTCAATATGACGACCTATGGTTATCAAATTCTGTGAAGTACCTGTGGGTTCAAAATGCTCACTATACCACTGGATAAAATCCTTGAGAGGTCTAGTTTCCAGAATGGGGTCACTTGTGGGGGAGCTCCACTGTTTAGGCACCTCAGGAGCTATCCAAATGAGACATGGCATTCGCTAATGATTCCAGTCAGTTTTGTAGTGAAATGGCGGCTCCTTCCCTTCCGAGCCCTGCTGTTCTCCCAAACAGTTGATTTCCAGCACATATGAGGTATCGGCGAACTCAAGAGAAATTGCACAATATAATTTATGGTGCATTTTTTCATAATACCCTTGTGAAAAAAGCGACTTGGGGGAAGTAACAATTTTGTGGTAAAAATTATTTTTTTTTATTTTAACGGCTCAACATTATAAAATTCTGTTAAGCCCCCGGGGGTTTAAAGTTCTCGCCAAACATCCAAATAAATTCCTTGAGGGGTATATTTTCCAAAATGGGGTCACTTGTGGTTTTTTTTTTTGTTGTCTAGGTACCGTAGGGGCCCTACAAATTCAACATGGTACCTGCAATCTTTATTAGCTAAATCTGCCTGCCAAAATTCAAATATTGCTCCTTCCATTCTGAGCCCTTCCATTTGTCTAAACAGAGGTCTCTGACTACTTTTGGGGTATCACCGCGCTGATAAGAAAGTGGGTAACAAGCTGTGGGGTCTACTTTTTGGCATGGACTCTTAAAAAAGTGAGAAATTTGGTGCTAAAGCAACTTTTTTGTGAAAAAAAATGAACATTTTCAATATGACAGCCTGTTATCAACTTCTGTGAACCATCTGTGGGTTTGAAATGCTCACTATACTCAGATAAAATCTGAGGGGTCTAGTTTCTAAAATGGGCTCACTTATAGGAGGTTTCTGCCAAATTTGTGTTCCAAAATTCAAATATCGCTCCTTCTGTTCCGAGCCCTCCCATTTGTCCAAACAGAAGTTTCTGACCACATGTGGGTTATCAGCGCACTCAGCAGAAACTGGGGAACAAATTTTGGGTTCCATTTT
Source organism: Anomaloglossus baeobatrachus (assembly GCF_048569485.1). Lineage (NCBI taxonomy): Eukaryota > Metazoa > Chordata > Amphibia > Anura > Aromobatidae > Anomaloglossus > Anomaloglossus baeobatrachus. The sequence continues at coordinate 475,427,930 of NC_134354.1, read as the reverse complement.
GTTGTGTTACTTCTTCTAAAAGTGAATAAATTGGTGCTAGAGTAACATTTTTAGGTAAAAAAAAATGTTTTCACTCCACATAACTTTAGTTCCTCTGAGGCACCTGAAGGGTTAATAAACTTCTTGCATGTGGTTTTGAATACTTTGAGGGGTGCGGTATTTAGAATGGTGTCATTTTTGGGTACTGTCTGTCACCTAAGCCCCTCAAAGTCACTTCAAATGTGATGTGGTCCCTAAAAAAAATGGTTTTGCAAATTTTGTTGAAAGAAATGGAAAATTGCTGATGAACTTTGAACCCTTCTAACTTCCTAACGCCAAAAAATTGCACACACGTGGGAAATGTTTAGTAACTATTTTGTGTGACATAACTCTCTGGTTTAAGTGCATAGAAATTAAAAGTTTGAAAATTGCAACGTTTTCGTCAAAATTTCCGATTTTTTCACAAATAAAATGCAAAATATATTGTCCTAAATTTATAACTATCCTGAACTACAATATGTCACGAAAAAAAACAAACAATCTCAGAATTAACGGGATCCGCTGAAGTGTTATAAGTAGAGTTAACACCTCAAAGGGACACTGGTCAGAATTGCAAAAAACGGCCTAAGCATTAAGTACAAAATTGGCTTCGTCCATATGGTGTTAAACTTAAGTCCCCTACCCCATGTTCTATTCACCATATGGCATTTTCATCTTTATTCGACATCCATCCAGTCCCACGGCCCCATCTTGTAATCGTAACTTCTGACCGGCTGGAAGTCAGAAATTACATCACAAGCTCTCAATACAAGTCTATGAGAGCCAGAACAAGGTCTGAACAAGTCTGTTAGAGTTACATTGATTTGTGACCTTCAGTTTGCTCCATGATATACTGGAGCAGCCCGCAGGTAACAAATCGCCGGAGACCAACAAGAATAATGCGATAAACAGATGAAGATGGCGACAGATGAGTATAACACTAGGGGCAGGGGACTTAGATTTAAAGCACCACTCCAGTGGTGGGGGAAAAAAAACAAAAAAAAAAAAAAAACTGGCATGGTGCTTTAAGAGGTTAAAGAAGCATGATTTGGGCATTGAAAAAACAGTGCAGCATAATGTTCAGGAGAAAAAGAATGAAATTAAGTTAAATGAAGACAATGTATATTACAAAAAAATCAGAATTTCACAAAACCTGGAGGATAATTAAATATAAAAATAAGAAGTTTAGTAACTTTTAATGAATTAAATCTATGGGAATATGTTCTATAAAACATTTTCATTTGAAAATTGAAGACATATGATCTTTAAAAACACAATCTAGAGACCTGTATGATTCCTGCCTTTTAAGTTTACATACCTGTTGAGTGCATTACACATCTCGATAGTTACAAGCACGGAAAGGGCCATTGTTGTAGGATAGCGGGACTCAAACACTTCACAGTCAATGCCCTCAAACAACGCATTCTCCGGTGTACATTTCATGAAATGTCTCTGTAAAAAATAACATTTAAAGTTGGTTAATGCTTCAGTCAGACTGGTTTATATCATGAAATTCATGAAAACTGATCGTTCTGTATCAAAATTATCTTAATATAGTTTTTAAAGTACACCTGAAAATAAGCAACTTTGTAATATATCTTATCAGACAAAAAAACAAACACTGGCCTCAACCATTTGGAGCTAGACAAGAGTCCGATTTTCTTGCTTGTAGAGAAATCAATTTGAATAATGGTTCTTTTGTCACTAACTATGTCTTAACTATAGCTTAACTTTGGACAATCCCAAAAAACACCGTACATCAAAGATATCTCAATGACTAATGTCAGCTGCTTTGATCATGGTGGGCATTTGTGTGTGTATTGGTAGCATAAGAGGGAGGTATTATTCCATATTCTTATATTGTTTTCCTACAATTGCCTAAATGTGTTATTCAACATTATAAAGAAAGTACCCCTTTATGTGTGAGTGCAATTTTACAAAAGCATATCAATGCCAAATAGCTTTTGAATGGTTCAGTAATAACAACCAATATTAGCATTCAGTAATTGAACTATGCCATGCAGACACATAACTGGCTGATTCTAAAGAGTACAACATCAAATATCTATATTTTTCCATGTAGCATTAGTAAAACTGCCCTTGTTTTATCAGAATTGCATCAGTTTGATAATGTAATAACTAAATATTTGGGCTGTGGTCCGTGACTTCTCATGTACAGAAGCTAACTGGGGCATTGCACTGCAGTAAGGCCCTGTGCGAACGTTGCGTATTGTTATGCAGTTACGCTGCGATCTACACCGCAGCATAACTGCATGCGTCCTGCGTCCCCAGCATAATCTATGAAGATTATGCAGGAGATGTGCGCACGTGGCGTATTAGAGCGCAGCGCTTCGGCTGCTGCCCGAAGCGCGCGTTCTAAGAAGTGACATGTCACTTCTTTCCTGTGCTCTGCCTGCAGGTCCCGCTCTGTCTATGGGAGGGGCTGCACTCAGAGCGCATGGAATCGGCTTTTTTTTTTTTTTTCACTATGGACTCTTTCTGCAGTGATTTGAAGCGCACGTGTGCTGTTCAAATCGCTGCAGAAATTTCTGCAGGGCCAGTACGCAACGTGCGCATATAGCCTAATACACTGGTCCACCATGTGTGTAGAGTGGTAACTCCTTTACTGTGTATAGGGTATGTTTGTGCTATGCAAACAGTGTAGGCATCACATTTTATAAACAAATTGAGCGTGCCACCTAAACAGATTGAACTTGCTACAAATCTCCATACAAAGTTGCATTGCGGAAGGGGTAGGTGTTATGCAACGTAGAATATGAAAAGTACAGCAAGGGACTAGCAAGCTTTATATGTTCTTAAGGTATCCAACTGAGATTGCTAAATCCATCTCAGGCAAATTGGATTTTTTGGCAATTTACATTAGGAGAATCAACAAAACAGCAAATAGCCAGCAAGTCCTCATTTTGATGAGTTATAAAAAAGAAAACTTCTTCCCAGGCTTTTATAATTATACACACAGCCCTGCTCCTCTTTATTGGGTCATCCCTTACATCTGAAAATGCCAAAGATGGATATGAGGCAGACGATGATGAAGACTGGCCAATGAAGAGTTGACTGCTGCGCATTCTGACAGGTGACAGCTGGGTGAGTATAATTCTCTTTACCTACATCTATCTTGCTCTGGCGTCTGGAGAGAATAAATTCAATACAACTCAAATTTCCTCAACTCAATATTTTATATATATATTTATGGGCACAGTAAAATCAAGAGCGAATTAAACTTACCAGCTGATAGAATGTGACCTGTGGTCCATCTTCATCATACAAGAACCACCATGTTGCAGCACCTACTGTAGCAAAGCCAACATAGACTGACCAACAAAGGAGAAAGAAAGGGTTTTAGTGGATGCTCTGAATAAGTCTATATTTGCTCACTTCTGAAGTGTTGGTTCTTTATTAAAATTGTGTATCATTTCAATCTATAGACTGTGGAGAGAGCTGAGAAATTAGCGAGTCCAAAATTGTGACTGATGGCATCTATAAAGGAGATCCTAATACATATATAAGGTGGCCATACACCTTAAACTGCCAGCCGAACGCATGCTCAAAACATGTATGTTTAGGTCAATGGACAGAAAAGGCATCAGCCACTTTAAAACACATCTGGTAACAATATATCTTTTGCAGAAAAGATGGGGTCTAATTCATGTTGTCTCCCGACACCTTCATCACATATAAGTCCCTTTATACTACTTTCTGAGTCTGTCTCTAGTATGACATTTCTGCATTTCTCAGCCTTCTTCAATTCCACAATATCGTGGTCTTAAATCCTTACAAAGATATGAGACAGCGATTGACAAGAAGCTTAATATTTATATTTATCTTGACTTTTAAACCTCTTTTAGGTTTGCAAAAGTGCTCGCACATCCATCAACTTAGAGTTTTTACATAGACCGATCGGCAGCACGAATAGACCGTCAATTGCTACACTTTGTTTATACAGGCAGACCAAAAGTAAACGATGTGCACTGAGCGATCTCTACTAGATTGCTCAGTGCAGAAAGGCTGCCATAGTTTTGTGAGTTTTGTTTAACCCCATTACGACCGCGTTACGTTTTAAAACGGCGGCAGAATCAGGTACTTATTTCTGCCCGCCGTTTTAAAACGGCAGAAAGGAATAAGTGTATAGCGCCCCCCAGCGTCAGAAAATTTCTGGGGTCTCAGCTGCCGGGGGTAGCTGAGACCCTGGAGATCATGATTCGGGCCGTTTTTTTCGGTCCCCAGTCACGTGATGACCGTGCCCCCCATATTCTAGAAGGTCCAGAATCGCCGCGGGACGTCCAAATGGATTACAGCGGACGGATTTTTTTTTCTTTTCTATAAATTGGTGAATGAGGGAAAGTTTTGGGGAGTGTTTTTTCAAATAATTTTTTTTTTTATTACTGTCAATTAGTTATGTCTGGTATCTGATAGACGCCGTGACATCACAAATTGCTGGGCTTGATGCCAGGTGACATTACACATCTGGTATCAACCCCATTTATTACCCCGTTTGCCACCGCACCAGGGCGCGGGATGAGTTGGGGCGAAGCGCCAGGATTGGCGCATCTAATGGATGCGCCACTTCTGGGGCGGCTGCGGCCTGCTATTTTTAGGCTGGGAAGAGTCCAATAACCATGGCTCTTCCCACCCCGAGAATACCAGATCCCAGCTGTCAGCTTCACCTTGGCTGGTGATCTAATTTGGGGGGACCCCACGGGTTTTTTTTTTTAATTATTTATTTATAAATAATTAAAAAAAAAAAAAAAAAAACAGCTTGGGGAGCCCTTCAAATTGATCACCAGCCAAGGTGAAGCTGTCAGCTGTGGTTTGCAGGCTACAGCTGTCTGCTTTACCCTAGCTGGCTATCAAAAATAGGGGGGACCCCACGTCATTTATTTTAATTTTTTTTTTTGGGCTAAATACAAGGCTAGGCACTCTTTAGTGCCACATGAAAGTCACTGAAGGGCGCCAGCTTAGAATATGCAGGGGGGTGGGATGTTATATGTGTTTGACATTATCCATTCATCCATTGTAGCATTTTAGGCTGTGTGCCCACAATCAGGGTTTGCAGCGTTTTGGGCGCAGAGTGTTTTCCCTGCGTCCATAACGCTGCGTTGTGCAGTAGAGGCACAGTGGAAGGATTTTTAGAAATCCCATGCCCACTGGGCTTCTTTTCTCCACAGAATAAACTGACCTATGGTGCAGCTTCCCGAGCCTCAGCATGTCAATTTATGCTGCGGAGACAAGAGTGTTCTCTGCAGGTAGCATAGAGCTCCACAGCAGCCTGAACCCAAATCGTGGTCATGGGCAGCTGCGTTCTCCCGTGGACAACACTCACATCTCTGCAGGAAGGCTGACACTGTGTACTAGACGCCGTGTCTCTGGATCATGGTCACAGCCTAAAAGTGAGAAATTTGTTGCTACAGCAACATTTTTGTGAAGTACCAGTGGATTCAAAATGCTCACTATACTCCTGAATAAAATCAGGGTCCAGTGTCCAAAATGGGGTCACTTGTGGGGGTTTCTCATGTATAGGTACCCAAGGGGCCCTGCTAATGTGACATGGTGCGCGCAATTTATTTCAACTTTTCCAAAATTCAAATGGTGCTCCTTCCATTCCAAGCCCTCCCATTTATCCAAACAGAGGTTTTTGGCCACATGTGGGGTATCCCTGCGCTCACAAGAAATTAGATAACCTGTGGGGTCCAAGTTTTGTTGTTGCCTCTTGAAAAAGTGAGAAATGTGATGCTAAATCAACATTTTTGTGAAAAAAATGAAAAATTTCAATATGGCAACCTAAGCTTATCAAATTCTGTGAAGTATTCGTGGATTTAAAATGCTCAATATGCACCTAGATAAAAGCCTTGAGGTGTCTTGTTTCCAGAATGGGGTCACTTGTGGGAGACCTCCACTGTTTAGGCACCTTAGGGGCTTTCCAAATGCAACATAACGTCCGCTAATTATTCCAGCCAATTGTTCAGTCAAATGGCATTTTTTCCCTTCCGAGACCTGCTGTGCACCCAAACTGTTGATTTCCACCACACATAAGGTATCAGCATACTCAGGAGAAATTGCACAATAAATTTTATGCTGATTTTTTCCGTGTACTCTTGTTAAAAAAAAAAAGCTATCTGGTTGAAGTAACAATTTTGTGGTAAAAATATATTTTTTTTATTTTCACAGCTCAACATTATAATCTTCTGTGAAGCACCTGGGGGTTCAGGCTACTCACCAAACATCTAGATAAATTCCTTGTGGGGTCTATTTCCAGAATGGGGTCACTTGTGGGGGACCTCCACTGTTTAGGCACCTCAGGGGCTCTCCTAATGCAACATGGCGTCCGCTATGGATTCCAGCCAATTTTGCAGTCAAATGGCACTCCTTCTCTTCTGAGACCTGCCGTGTGCCCAAACAGTTGATTTCCACCACATACAAGATATCACCAAACTCAGGAGACATTGCGCAATAAATTTCATGGTGATTTTTTTCCTGTTACCCTTGTGAAAAAAAGCTACCTGGTTGAAGTAAAAATTTTGTGGTAAAAGTTTATTTTTTATTTTCATGGCTCAACGTTATAAACTTCTGTGAAGCACCTGGGACTTCAGGGTACTCACCAGAAATCTAGATAAATTCCTTAAGGGGTCTAGTTTCCAATATGGGGTCACTTGTGGGTTTTTTTGCTGTTTAGGTACCTTAGGGGTCCTCCAAATGCGACATGGTGCCCGCAATCTTTCAGCCAAATTTCCTTTCCAAAATTCAAATATTGCTCCTTCCGTTCAAAGCCCTCCCATTTCTCCAAACAAAGGTTTCAGACCACAAGTGATGTATTACCGCGCTCATAAAAAAGTGGGTAACAAACATTGGGGTCAAATTTTTGGAATTACCTCTTGAAAAAGTGAAAAAAATTGATGCTAAAGCAACATTTTTGAGAAAAAAATGAAAATTTTCAATGTGATAATGTAACGTTATCAAAATCTGTGAAGTACCTGTGGGTCCCAAATGCTCACTATACCCCTAGATAGAAGCCTTGAGAGGTCTAGTTTCCAAAATGGCATCACTTGTGAGGGGTTTCTTCTGTTTAGGTACCGTAGCGGACATGTAAATGCAACATGGTGCCCGCAATCTATTTCAGCCAAATTTGCTTTCCAAAATTCAGATATTGCTCCTTCTGTTCCGAGCCCTCCCATTTGTCCAAACAAAGGTTTCTGACCACATGTGGGGTATTGGCACGTTCATAAGAAAGTGGGTAACAAGTTTTGGGGTTCATTTTGTTGTGTTATTTCTTCTAAAAGTGAATAAATTTGGGGCAGAGCAACATTTTAGGTAAAATTTTATTTTTTGCTTTTTTTCATTCCACTTTGCTTTAGTTCCTGTGAAGCACCTGAAGGGTTAATAAACTTCTTGGATGTGGTTTTGAGTACTTTGAGAGGTGCAGTTTTTAGAATGGTGTCACTTTTGGGTATTTTCTTTCACCCAGGCCTCTCAAAGTCACTTCAAATGTGATGTGGTTCCTAAAAAAATGTTTTTGTGAATTTTGTTGAAAAAATGGGAAATTGCTGATGAACTTTGAACCCTTCTAACTTCCTAACCCCAAAAAATTTTGATTCAGAAATTGCGCTAATGTAAAGTAGACAAGTGGGAAATGCTATTTATTAACTATTTTGTGTGACATAACTCTCTGGGTTAAGGGCATAAAAATTAAAAGTTTGAAAATTGCAACATTTTCAAAATTTTCATCAAATTTCCGATATTTTCACAAATAAAAGCAAAAAACATCGTTCTAAATTTATAACTATCATGAAGTACAATATGTCACGAAAAAACAATGTCAGAATCACCGGGATCCGTTGAAGCGTTCCAGAGTTATAACCTCACTGGTCAGAATTGCAAAAAATGGCCTGGGCATTAAGTACAAAACTGGCTTCGTCCTTAAGGGGTTAAAGAGGACAATGCCACAATGCTTCGCTGAGAATGATGATCTGTTAGGCTGCAAAAAAGATCATTTCACGCAATGAACAAGCGTTTTAGAAGTTCATCAGGCGATCAACAGTTTGATTACACAGATAATCATGAAATAAGCGTCTTTTATGATTATCTTCCAGTATTAATTTTTTCTGTAGGGCTCATTCAGACAGCCATTCCGTCTGTCCTGTTCAGTTCCATTTTTTTTGTGGCCCTACTGACAGGACCATCTTTTCAATGTCTTTTGAGTAGGATCGGATGGCACACGGTAGCACTTCCGTGTGCATCAGTTCCTACAAAAAAAAAAAAAACACAATCGGATGCCGTATGTCCGTTCCATTATTATGGAACATGTCCTATTCTGTTCCATAATAACGGACCGTGATTCGATACAAGTCAGTGGGTCCGCAAGCCCGGAAGCCGCACGGAAGCACTTCTATGTGACTTGCATCGGGTGCCCCTGCTTGTGTGTCCCACTCTCGCACCAGCCCCACAGCTGCCCGCACTGCAGCGTGTCAGCATCTGCCCGCACTGCAGCGTGTCAGCATCTGCCCGCACTGCAGCGTGTCAGCATCTGCCCGCACTGCAGCGTGTCAGCATCTGCCCGCACTGCAGCGTGTCAGCATCTGCCCGCACTGCAGCGTGTCAGCATCTGCCCGCACTGCAGCGTGTCAGCATCTGCCCGCCCTGCAGTGTGTCAGCATCTGCCCGCCCTGCAGTGTCAGCAGCTGCGGGGATGACTAGCGATTACATTAGGTGGTTAGCAAAGTTCATTACCTGCGGTGATGAAGCCCTGCACTCCGGACATCAGCGCTCATCACTGACTTCCATGCCCGCTGCGTTCTCACATCAAGTCTCGCAGGTGGCCCAAGATTGTACCTAGCGGTGAAGTCATGCACTCCCGCGATACTTCGCTTGTGAACGCAGCGGACAATGGAAGTCAGTGATGAGCGCTGATGTCAGGAGTGCAGTGGCGTTCATCACTCAGGTAATGTACCTAGCTAACCTCATGAAGTCAGCGCTCGACATCCCCTGCAGTGACCTGGCCTGACCTAAAGATGTTAGCTCAGGTCACTGCACTGCACTCCCAACCAAAGGGGAACATTCTGTTCTTCACTGACTGGGACAGTGGATATGGATCGTCCTCGGACCCCCTTATTTGATTACGCCAGACCCAGATTTGTTTTTTCTTTTCAATAAATGGTGAAAGAGGGAATGTGTAGGGGAGTGTTTTTTTCAAATAAAAACAATTGTCTTTTTTTTTTTTATTACTGACTGGAATTGTGATGTCGGCTATCTGATAGACGCCATGACATCACTAACCTTTGGGCTTGATGCCAGGTGACATTACACAGCTGGTATCAACCCTATAGATTACCCAGTTTGCCACTGCATCAGGGCAACGGGATGAGCTGGGTAACATCCTGGGACTGTCGCATCTAATGGATGCGGCAATTCCAGGGGGCTACTGGCTGATATTTTTAGGCTGCTGGGCTCCCAATAACGTGTGTCTCCCCAGCCTGAGAATACCAGCCCCAGCTGTGAGGCTTTATCTTGGCTGGTATCAAAATTGGAGGGTGGACTGCACGCCGTTTTTTTTAAATTTATTTATTGTACTGTACAATATAGAATCGCCCACCGGCGGCTGTGATTGGTTGCAGTCAGACAGTTGTCAGGGTAGGGGCGTGTCTGACTTCAATCAGACGCTAGTGAGTAGGGAAGCAGTGAATATGAAATGAGCAGCTGGCTTGTTAAGAACAAAGAGCTGCTGCGGGTACGACAGTACGACAGCCGCGCCGGTGATTGGTGAGTATGTAGCGCTTGCTCCTACCCCTTTGCGTCGAATTCTGTTCCCCATAGACTTTATATGGGGACCAGCATTTGGCCAGATACCCTGGACTGCATGCGACTCTCCTAGTTTTTTTGTAGTCCGCAAAAAAAAAAACCCCCAAAAAAAACGGAAGTCAGACGGATGTCACCCGGACCGTATACTGAACAGGACTCTTGTTGCATGGTAGGTAAAAGTACTTTGATAAGTTAAAAGTGTTATGAGAAAATACCTCCAATAGCCAGGTATCTGAAAAACAACCATCCACTAATAAGTGGTTCTCGAGGATTACGAGGCTGTTTATCCATGATGTCAAGGTCAGGTGGGTTAAATCCCAGAGCAGTTGCAGGTAAGCCATCAGTGACTAAATTAACCCAGAGAAGCTGAACAGGGATAAGGGCTTCAGGCAGGCCAAGGATAGCAGTGAGAAAGATGCTGAAAGACAAGAAAAGAAGTCAGCATTTTTAAGAAGTGAATAAATATGTATTATGCCACATTTCTATTTAAACAATGTTGAACTATCAACAAAATCTGCTGTTAATATAAGAATCGAAGTGTGCAATAGTAGTAAATTCCAAGCCTTTAGATACAATCGCATCATGGCTTTTGTTTATAATGAAAGCCACCACAGTGTCAGATCTGCTGTAAACGGTATAAACGACTAGTCCCGCTGAGAGTCCTCAGTGGTTGATACCTTTTAATGGCTAACTGAAAAGATGGTAATAATTGCAAGCTTTCGAGACTACTCAGGTCTCTTCATCAGGCATGGTATAACACAAAATCTGAAGAGTCACATATGTGACTCTTCAGATTTTGTGTTATACCATGCCTGATGAAGAGACCTGAGAAGTCTCGAAAGCTTGCAATTATTACCATCTTTTCAGTTAGCCATTAAAAGGTATCAACCACTGAGGACTCTCAGTTCTTTTAAACAATTTTTTTTATCTCTACTGGCTAACACGGTACAAAGATATATTTTACTAGTCCCGCTGAATAACATTGGGTAATCCATGGTGATGTCCATTGATTTTATTGGAGGAATTGTGAATTACGCATGCATGGCTAATGTCCCTGTTGAATGAAATGGTTTTGTTATGAAGTCTCCAATTCAAATGTGAATACAGCCGATCTGGGAGAGTATTGGCATTCATTGCTAGAAAAATGAGTAAATAGTTTATTGAATAAAATTATAATTTATAATATACTTAAAAAGTATATAATTAGTATATTTTTTTACGCTAACATTTTTTTTATACCTGCCTCAAACTTTCAAACAGCACTATATGATTTTGAAATTAAAATTAGAGACAAGCAGGGATTGGCAATTTCGGGTCAAGCATCAGATCAAGTGAGGGCATGGGTAAGGGACTTGTATATAATACGTGGTAGAAATTATCACAGTGTGGCACAGGAATGGAATATGAAATTTTATCACCAGTTTTTAAACCTCAAAAATGACATTTGTACTGTACACCAAATTCTCAGACTGACAGTTGTCAACTATAAAAAAAACAAAAACACAAAAACAAAACCCCGTGCTTTTCGGCAGATAATGCATACTGTAAATATTGGGCAGTTTTAGACTATTTTTGCAAAAAGTTTTTCAAATAAATTCAATCTATAAATGTGTCTATAATATATGTCCTCAATATATTAAAATCTTCTAGAAACTGTAAATAAAGGCAGAATACCCTTCCATGTTATATGAACACCAGGAATATACCGGCAATATCTTACCAGACTACTTCACCAACATTAGAAGAGATAAGATAACGAATAAACTGTTTCATGTTATTATAAATGGCTCGGCCTTCTTCCACGGCAGACACTATGGTAGAGAAGTTGTCATCGGAGAGAACCATCTCTGCAGCTGATTTTGCAACTGCTGTGCCAGAGCCCATAGCAATGCCTATCTCAGCTTTCTTAAGGGCAGGAGCATCATTGACTCCATCACCAGTCTAAAAAGACAAGGGAAATAAAAATATATCAATATCAACAACTGTCATTTTTAGTCCATGCTATAACTTTTTATCATATGATCGATACCTTACCATAGCAGTGATTTCATTGAATGACTGCAAATATTCTACAATTTTGGACTTGTGTGCTGGTTCCACACGGGCGAAGCACCGAGCGCTACGGCATGCATCCCGCTGTTTCTCCAATGGGAGGTCATCAAATTCCCGACCAGTGTAAGCTTTGTCTGTTATGTCCTCTGAATCGTAGAAAATTCCAATCTTTCGGCAAATAGCCACTGCTGTACCTTTGTTGTCACCAGTTATCATGATCACTTTAATGCCAGCTTTTTTGCACATCTGAATTGAGGTAGTTACTTCTTTACGAGGAGGATCGAGCATGCCAACACACCCGACAAATGTCAAATTTGTCTAATAAAAAAACAAAAAAAAAAAAAAGATTTAGTAAAATTAAAGGGAATCTGTCAGCAGGTTTTTGCTATGTAAGCTGCATACAGCATGCTGCAAAGGTTAACAGAATTCCATGCCTGTCTTGTCAAGGTCCAATCTGTTGTTTATTTCTTACATGTGTTTAAGCAGTAGGTCTTCTCATTGCTCAAACTACAATGTCACCCTCACAGCAGTCTGGCATGCCCTCCCCGCTGACTCACACCTCACTGTCAATGTACAATCTCTATTGAAAGCTGGCCAGCTCTCTGAGCTCTGCTAGATGGCTAAAACTAAAAATTGATTATGTCAGAATGGCTGCAGCCAGTAATCTAAGGGATACATTGTTGCATTCAGCATCTTTGTCTACATTATGCTGCTCTCAGATGAGCTAGCGAAAACCTGCTGACAGATTCCCTTTAAACCATTAACACTTGTTATAGAAAAATGTTTTCAGAAATACTCACCTCGTAATTGATAAACTTGTTAGAATCATCTAATTGCATGTCTTCCAATTTTGGTGGCACATCCCGTGTAGCTAGAGCAAGACAACGAAGTGTGTCCATACCAGTACCCCAGTCTCGAATCTTGGACATGATTTTCTCTCTGGCAGATGGAGTCAAGGCAAGCTTTGTAGAACCCACACGAACAAAATTACAGCGCTCTAGTACACTTTCAGGAGCACCCTAAAATTAAAAAAAAATAAAAAAATTTTGGCAACATATACAGAACTTAAAAAAAAATACCTAAGCAAATGTACGGAGATTTTTTTTCTAATTAGAATTGATAATTGACCTTGAAAACAAAGTTGTCCTTTACTCCCAATCCTATTTAGCACCGAATCCGAATTAGCTAAATGAAAGTCTTTCAAAAAACTGTAAAGAGAGTCACATTTACCTGTATATTTACTTCTGTATCAATATTAAGCGAATCTTCCAGTATTAATGGGTTGTTTAGAACACTTACTCTGGGGAATATTATAGCAAAACCCGTGGGTAAACGACAATAATGAATCCTACACTAGGTGGTAGTATAACACAACTATGTGTGTGTAACACCACCACAGATGTTTAATTCCAAGTAAACAAATGATACTCCTTGTTACCTTGTAATAGAAGTCGCTTGTATATTAATCATTTATTTACCTTGTCTTGATGTTAATTTAAGCCCCCTGTCTCAGTACTACAGCTGTTTGAAATCAGCAAGACAATGCTTTCTGAAGAAACTAAGCTGTTCATGGGTACAAAATGTTGCACACCAAGGGTGGGCAATAACTTATTCTGTCTACAACTCATAGGTCATCTTGCCCACAATACAATGACTAGTTCTGGCTGCCATATTGTGCAGAAGATATAAGAGAAAAGGAATGGTTAAAAGACAAGTGACTTGATTATCTGCCTAGAGGGAATCTGTCAGAGGATTCATTTTGTATGAAAAAAAATGGGCAGCAGAAATAATAGACTGGTGCCTGCATTCTAAGCAGCAATGTCTATCTCTGAAACATGTGGTGCTTTATTGAAAAGTACAGTTAAAAGCACATCCGGGATAAGTTAACTAATGTAAAAGGCAGATCCCACACAGCTTCTCCCTGCCTGCTTTAAGGGACTGTCCGCTCAGAATGATTGTTCCAACCAAGTACAGGTGCCCGGTACACCCTTGCTGTGGCCAATCATTTATATACAACTTTCCACCCTGCTTGTTTTCCCTTTATCTCCTCTGTCTCCTTTATTGACATCTCTGGCTTCATAGAAGCCATGATGCACACGCGCCTGTACTTTGTTTGAACAGTCATCCTGTGCTGACCAAGTCCCTTTAAGGAGGCCGATAGGTTTCTCTTTATGTATGTGTATAGGGAAAGACTTGTCAGTCTGAGTGGATGGGAAGCATGAATCAATTGAGAAGATGTCTTTAAAACAGGTTGTCCATTATTTAAATACTAAAAATAAGATACTCAACTTCCGCACTGCCGTTCCCGCGATGTCAGATTTGGGTGTCCCCTGACATTGTTATGCCACGTGAGTACTGCAGTCGATCATTTAAGGGCTGCAGTTTACACACTTTTCTCAAATTAATCTTGAACACTCAAACGAAATGCTAGAACCGCAGCACATTAGTGGATGCTGATTGGCTGCAGCACTCCCGTGTCATTAAAATATTATGTGAGCCCTGGAAAGACTTGGCAATGACATCAGTGGAGCACCGTCTATGCGGGAGGTGAGTACTTCTTTTTATCTTACACTGGATAATATATTAATGAAGGGGTCAATCAAGTATTGACAACACCTTTAAAGATGCAGCTACCTTTAGCCTTGCAGAAGCTTCAAGGTGCTTTTCTTAAACTGAACCTTTCATGTCCCCAAATGCTGTTTACCTGCAGATATAGAGTTAATCTGCAAATTAATAGCATTCCAACGTTGTGCAGCCGCTGCACTGAAATCGTAGCTTCCAGGAGGAAATTAACTTCTTCCCTAGAGCTGCCAGCTTTCAGTCATAGAGGCACAGCAAACACGGCTTCAATCACCACTCAATACACATGAGCGGTGGATATAAGCACAACACTGCACTTAGACAGCTCGACCTACACAGACGCGCTGCAGAGCGAGCAGTCAAAGTGCCGATGCATGCTTACAGTCGCCGGTCACTGTGACTTAAGATGCTCTGGCACAGCTATATGACTGAAAGGCAGTGGCTCACAAGAGGAATAATGTTAATTTCCCTCTTGGTAGACAGGCTTTCAGTAAGGCAACTCAACAACATTGGAACACTATTATCCTGCATTTGGGAATATGACAGTTCCCTTTAAAAACTTCTATAGACTTTTTTGTATTATGTAATTTCACCATCTAAAATTACGTTTGCATAAAAGTGTATCTTGGAGTTTAACGTCTATAAATTCTGATTTGGAGAAATGTCAAAAACCACAGACTTGTTTTTGGTGTTTAAAATGTTATTCATACAGCATTGTGTAGGACTAAAAATAAACAAACAAATGGATTCTATAGGTTGTTATAGTTTTTATGTTTGACCACTTCTATTGAATAACTACAATTTCTATAAAAACAAAATTTACGCATTCCCTATTGCGTTTTTTTTTTTCACTATATGTAACATTAACGTGTCCCACTAATAAAACTTTTATGTAATGATTTTAAAGGAAATTTTAAAAGGGTTTTAGGAGGTTGGGAGGTCAAACTTACTGACAGATTCCTTTTAGGTTTTTACATATAATATATTGAAATACAGTTTTCCAAAGCATTCTTGCAGGTCACAGCCTAAGGCCCTGTGTGCACTAGAAAAAGAATTTTTCGCAAAAAATTTATTGAGTCTGAAAGATTAGCGCACCAATAACGCATGCGGTTTTTACCGCGTTTTTTATGTGGTTTTGGTGCGTTTTTTTCCGACGGTTGGTCCCTTTTTTTTTTTTTTTTTTTTTTTTAACATTATCTATGGCAAAAATCGCAGGTACCTGCAGAAAAGAAGTGACATGCACATTCTTTTTCTCAAGAAATTCTGCAGAAAGAATGTTTATGAGGAAAACAAAAAACGCAGTGTGCGCACATCTACTTTTTTTCCATAGCTTTTGCTAGGGAATGTCTGCAGAAAGGTTACAGCCATTTTCTCAAGAAATTTCTGCAGCAAAAACATCGCGGGTAAAAGCGCAGTGTGCGCACAACAGGGCCTTAAAGTCAACTACTTATGGCACCGATGATGTTCATTCTTAGACCCCTGGCTAATAATATTGAACCAGTGGCCCACCACTATCATGGGGTCAGGAGAAGAACAACAAAGTGAGCCCTATATTTGAAATCGGTTAGATGCCACAGTCACCATTTAATCAGCATCAAAGGGGTAAATGGCTGAGATTGGCGTTATCACAGGCATCCAATTGCAGATGGTGGAATAGGCACAATTTAAGTGGCGGTGTCATCAGTGTGCAGTGCATTTAAATTGGTGGTCCTTAGCTGGTTTTTAGTGCTGTCAATACGTATATATGCCATAAAAAACAGCAAAATCCTCACACAGTTAATATTTTCTTTTTCCATGGAAAGATGATATGAGAGCCATTGCAGTGATGAGATGTTATGTGCTATGGGTCAAGCTCCAGAGGCCAACAAAAAGCTGATTTTTTGGTCCTGTAGTTGCTCAGATTAATAATTGTGCATGTAATCCACCGGAATAATAGTCAATATTAGCAAAATTCAACAATGGCTCATAGAGAAAGGCCTTAAGCAGGGATTATCCCTATATAATTGTGCATGTGCCTTAAGGAGACAACCATTCCAAATAACATGACATACATATTTTCCATCGATAATGCTCTGTACAGTGTAACATGACAATTCCTTCTTACAGTACCTTTACAAACATCTTGCTGCCAGATGTTGTGCCACTGGAATTAACAGGAGTGCAATACACTGACATGGATTTGCGATCGCGAGAGAACTCCAAAGTACATTCCTTTTTCATAAGTTTCTTTATAACCTGTTGGACATAAAAGAGTGAAATTCTTCTAGGCACCTTATTCACCTTCTTAGTTTATTCACAATCAATCCATAGAACTTAATATAATGAACGGTTTATGGTGAGCATAGCGCTTATACACCATTACATTGTGTCATCTTTTAATAATCTAGAACTATAGAATGGAGTTTAATTAAAGAGAAACTCTTACTAATTGAGCTTGTGAAGACCAACAAGTTGGAACTAAAAATCTTATAGCAAAAGTATTACTCTTTGGAAAAGGGTATGCTTCTCCAGATAATAAAAACAGGAAAATATACAAATACAGGACATCTAAGACCATGTTCATATCATAAACTATAGTAAGAGGAAGGGTTAATCTTCCGCGCAGACACAGTCCAAACGATGTAGATGTAACGATGTAATGCCCATTACAACTCTTGATGCAGTTACATCGATTGATACACGAGGGTATAAAAGAAGCTTTTGTTTTTTGACTGTTTTTTTCTTGCTGTCAGCATTGGCGCCTTTTGACTGTTGGGACTGGTCGCCCCCTTCTTTATCCTGTATATCCTATATACCCTTGTTTGCTGCTCATCATGATATGGATTGTCCTGATGGAAAAGTCTGTGATGACTTTGAAACGTGTTGACTAATAAATCATATTTGATCTACATTGTTTGGACTATGTGGTTGCGTGAAAGATTAATCCTTTCTCCTATTATATGGTTTGATCTCCACGTGGTTTCTGTGGTGGCCTACAGGCGTGCATGGTGGTTGCGGCACTCAACCATAAGAGGCGAGCCCTACCAGGATATTTCTCATAATTGATACACTGTATAAGACCCCATTTGTGCAATTTTCCAGCTGCATCGGATTATGTTCACATAATGTTCTTGCCACAGATTAGTGCCTCCATTCAGGTACAGAATTATTGAATATGTAATGCCAATAAAACAAAGCGCGGGTTCACATCTAGTTCAAAAGACCTGTTTAAAGATGGAAGCATACTCACAGAATTGCAGGCATTTGCCCGTTCCACCTTCGAAAGCTTAGTTAAATCAGAATTAAATACATTCATTTTTTCCACCAGGCAAGTCAAGGCAGTTTCTGTTGCTTCTCCCACTTTTTCATATAATCCCTTGGACTACAAAAGTAATATGTTGTCAATACTACAATAAAATTATTGACATATCAGAAGATGAAGATTATTAACCATGATATCAATGGCTGTACCTACCGCATTAAAATCCAATGAGGAGTCATTACAGAGAGCACAGATTGTAGCCAGTTCCACCAAACCGTCAAAGTCTCCACTCTGAACAGGATGATCATCCTTCAATCTGTTACAACAAAATAAAAGCATTCAAATAAGCATAGAGGGGTTGTATTAGCAAAATGAAAAAGTTCCTTAGGGGCACTGGGCTGCAAAGGAAAAAAAACCCAAAACAACTAAGCAATACTCACCTACCGGTATCCACCTGGATCCATTGAAGGTCCCTCAGTGGTCTCTGCATGCACAGGAATAAGCGATGACAATTCCACCAGCAGCAGGACCACTCCAGCCTGTGTTTGGCTTTAGTGGTAAGGTGACAATCAGTTCACCAGCCAATGTTCTTCTGATTATGTGCTGCTCAAGTCACCTGACCGTTGCAGCCGATCACAGCAATCAGGTGACTTAAGTGTCTACATCAGCGCATACCAAATAGTAGACTGCGCTGGATCAAGGTGGGTGTCAGTTGGTGACTATATACATTTAATTTTTCTTTTTGCCTAGACCACCCCTGTGAGGCAAATCCCGGGATATGAAGATGAATTATGACTTCCAGTCATAATCGCTCATCACTCCCTGGCAGTGCCCCCCTCCCTTCTTGTTCTCAATGTCCAGCATCTGTGAAGGTGTTACACCTCCATGGCCATCTCCTGTGATATGGAGATGAGATGATGTGGGAACAATGGACACAGGAGGACTCCCTGCCGTGACCCTGTGGTAGGAGCTGCTATCTAATTAGCAAGCTTGGAAGTATCCAGACAGAACGACTCCAGTAAAAAATGGTTCATATCTCGCAAGCCATATTTCCGATAAATATGGCAACCATAAAAATGGTGTCTCCGCATGCGGACGATGCTGGCACACCCTTTTTATGGGAGCGGGAGCTTGGGAAATACCCCAGGCGTGATATCAGCCAATGGGGAACTAGTAGACAAGTCATGAAACCTCTCGTTCTGTAGCTAAATTCATAGCTGTCACAATGAGAGCGTCGGCGTCCGCCTACGACGCTCCCAGGCAAAGTTATGGCCCATATTCCATGTTGTGGATTGTCCATAACTCCAGCCAGGGGTGGAGCAGTGCTCCCTCTGAGGTCACTAAGGTAGGAGGGGACCTGGATTTGCCCAGGTTGATAACCCTACTTCGGCCATTTTCCAGGGTTCTTTTGCTGGGGGTCACGTGCAGGAAACATCTGTGGGAGTTCCTAGAAACCTGGTCTACAGCGCCCCCCTGTGGCCAGACGCACAAGGTAACTGATTGAATTGCATACCTGTTTGTAAACCATGCTTTATCTGTAACTGTACTCTGACATATGTATATTCTGTAGATTCCCTATTGTATATATTGTAGTTTCTAGTGTGCTTTAGGCTGATTAAATTATATAATTAATCTTGGGCTGTTCTGTTATCTCGATCTTGAATCCCACGTCTGTGTGTTCGGCTAATAGTTACCGTAAATCGGTTGGTGGCAGCGAGTTTGTGCCAAGGATTATTGTGGGGAGGCCAGTGAGATTCGGGGAGGTTTTATATATTCCGCCCGCGGAGGTCGGGGGAATATATACCCTACTCTCACCGGGGACCCTTCAATAATCGGCATAAGTAGTATAGCGGCCTCCTTGCTTATCGTCGGGCAATTCCATAATTGGCCTGACTATAAGAGGGGCGCTAGAGAGCGCATCACGTGCTCTGTCTGTCGGTCGGGAGGTATAAAGAAGGGGTGACCCCCCACTTGTTACACCCCGATTGTGACGTACTGGTAGCCAGCGCGGGGGATTTCTGAGTGACCCCCCCGGTGGTTCCTGACAGCAGTACGGTAACTTTTTTTTTTTTTTTTTTTTTTAACATATAACCAGAATGTACATTACATGTACAGTTACATGAGCAGGCGTAGATTCCAGTAAAAAAAAAAAACAGACAGACAAAAAAAAATGGCAGTAAACTAAATAAGGGAAACTACAGAATGTTTGTAGTATGGTTTATATGGATCCATAATCTGATATCATATACAATGTAACACTTCATCCACAAGTAGCTATCTGAAATCATTCACTGTATAAGATCCTTATTACAGCAGATAAGACAGTCATCATCAGCTCACATTCTACTGATGGTGGTCAGCAACCATCCTTTATATTCCATGCCAACTTTTAACATCCCTTAAAGTGAACCTGTCAGGTGCAATATGCACCCAGAACCACGAACAGTTCTGGGTGGATATTGCTAATCCCTGCATAACCTATGCTGTATACGTTAGCATAGATAAAAAGATCTTTAGAAAAAGTATTTCTAAAGATCTTTTATCGTATGCTAATGAGCTAGCAGACTAGTCCCCAAGGTATTAGCTCCCCTTCCTAGTCAGCTCCAGTAGCATGTTAGTACACCCCTGTGGGTGTGCTAACATGCTAATGAATGCGCAGCGTCCGAGGATGATCTCACTCACCTCTCCGCTGCCATCACATCCGATGATTGATTTCAGCTCAGTGCGCATGACCCCGGAGTTCCGGTCATGCGCACTATGAAGCTGGGTGTACACGTCCTGGCTTCAAACTGAAGTAATGCGCATGACCCAAACTCCGGGCTCATGCATACTGAGCTGAAATCTAGTGTCGGGCGGCGATGGCAGCGGAGAGGTGAGTGAGATCATCCTCTGACTCTCCACATTGATTAGCATGATAGCACACCCTCAGGGACATACTAACATGCTAATGGGGCGACTAGCAAGGGAAGCAACGCCCAGAGAACTAGTCCCGTCGCTCATTAGCATGCGATAAAAGATCTTTAGAAATACTTTTTTTTTCTAAAAATCTCTATCTATGCTAGTGTATACAGGGACTGTTAGGCAGGGATTAGCAATATGCGCCCAGAACTGCTTGTGGTTCTGGGTGCATATTGGACCTGACAGGTTCCTTTTAACTCTTGCAAATTAATATGAAATGACAAACTGAACTTTGGAAGAGGGAATACCATAGCTGACATCAAATAGTTCTCTTTAAGAAAAAGATTTATGATGTCGATATCAAAATTAATGTATCATCTTCAAACACTTCCCCTGCTTCTCAAGCATAAAGATATTGTCCAGCTAAATAGAGCTTTTTCACACTTCATTTTGAGGGGGAAACGCCCTCGTATAGGGCTTAAGAAGTTGATGGCATCTAAGGTTCATGGAGGTCTGAGTTTGCCGAACATTCAGGGTTACAATATAGCCTGTTTGACTAGATATATATTGGATTGGATTAAAGGCTCTAGGCATTATTCAGCGCTGGAGCTTGAGAGAGTATGAACAGCCTTGGGATCTGGTGGCATTGCTTCATACTAGGCAGGCTAATCTCCCAGTGAAAGTCAAGCACTCTTCCTTATTTAAAGACACGATTGCAGCGTGGAAGGCGTTGAGGAAAAATTACAAACTTCCCCATAAAATATCCAAATACTTGCCTATATGGGGGAATCCGGAGTTTGTGCAGGGGACAAGCAATAAGCTGTTTGAAGAGTGGAAGGTGAGGGGTATAAGGACTGTTGCTCATCTCTTGCACACCTCAGAGCCTAGATGGTTGAGTAGATACGAAATTATAGCGCAGTATGGCCTGGGGCCTAACCAAGTAATCCAATATGACCAAGTGAGATATAGTATTATGACTCAGTTGCATGATGTGACCCAGGAGGTAGTATTTAACTCTTTTGATTGTCTGGTAAAGAACTCAATAACTTCATCATCTATCTCTTTTCTTTATGGAGCCATGCGTGATCTATTAATAGGACAGCACCCGGAAGGTTTATTTAAATCTTGGGAAAAACAATTTGAGGACCCGTCTATGGGGGTAAAAATTAGGGGAGGGTGGAATGCTCTTCGTAAATCAATTTTAAATGAGAATGGGCGAGAAACCCAATTTAGAATTATGCACAAGGCAATTTATGGTTTTAATCTCCCTCCATCAGCAACAAAGCCAGACAGGCTTACGTATTGCCCTAAGTGTAAGAGTAGTGGAACTGATCTCCTTCACGGGTTGTGGTCCTGCCCCCATTTGAGTCCATTATGGTCACAGATCAAAAGTTGTATACAAAAGGTGTGGGGTCTTGAAGTTCGGCTCTCACCTGGGTTCGCTATTTTTCACCATTGGGAGTAGGGGAACGATACCAAAGGGAAGATGACTAACCCACCCAGACTTATACATGTGATACTTCTGGCAGCCAAGAGAGCGATACTAAAAAATTGGTTGGAGTCTAGGGTCCCCGCGATTGAAGAGATCTTGGGTCAGCTCATGCATCTTCTTGAAATAGAAGGATTGGATGCAGAAAGGAGGGCGGATAGAATACGACAGCACTTTAACAAATGGAAGAAATTCATACTGGCCTATTGTACTCGGGAGGAGATAGTCAGGATTATGTCACCTTTCAAAGACACAGTCTGGTATCATACTGAAAAATTGAAGGATACATTGGATGGCTTGGAGGTGGGGGAGGAAAGGCTGAAAGCTGACTAAAAGGAGAGGGGGAAATAACCGATTTGAGTGGGACTTCTTTATTGTATGTCATTACCATGTTAACAAGGGTTCAATGGGGGGAATGATAAGAATGATGGGTTAAGGGGTCACTGCTTTCCTTTGCTTTATCTTGCCATGTTACGGTTATTGATTTTAAAAATTGGTATGGAATTTGGGATGATCAAACATGACAATGTAATGATGAATTTGCAATGCTGAATTCGCTTATGCCAGTGTTATGTTATTGAAAAATTTGAATAAAAATATAGTTAAAAAAAAAAAGAAAAAGATTTACATTGCATCCGGATTTGTAAATTAAGAGTTCTACTCCTAGCACTGGCATGTTGATGAAAGCAGAGTTAGGCTATGTGCGCACTTACCGGATTTTGCCGCAGATTTTCCGCGGATTTGCTGCATGTTTCGCTGCAGAAAATGTTCATAACATCTCTGCAGTGAATCACCAGCAAATCCTATGGAGAAAAAAAATCCTGTGCGCACTAGGCAGAATTTGACAGCTGCATGTTTTGCTGCGGAAATCCCGCAGCAAAAACAAGTGCATGTCACTTCTTTTCCGCAGGTAGCTGCGGGTTTTCCCTAATGTAATGTAAAAATCACGCAGGGAACAGCTTGCGGAAAAACGCACCAAATCCGCAACAAAACGCGACAATCCGCATGCGGATTTTGGTGTGGAATTTGGTGCGGATTTTTTTCGCAGGTGATAACATCTTTGTGAGCCTGCGGAATTTACGCAAGGAAATTTCATTTCCCAGTGCGCACATAGCCTTAGAGGTGTTTTGCCACTCAGAATGCCCTAAAAAGGATATTTTAGTAGCCAAGTAACATGCCAAGAATGAAAACTACTAGGAATATACAGCAGCATACTTTTAGAGACAGTGGGCGTGACCACCCAGGAATAAACATACATTTTTAAGTCCACATGGTCTTGGAGTTCTTTAAAATAGAACCAGGGCTCTAGTGGTAAGACTTCCTAGCGGGGAGTGTTAAAGCCCCCCATTGCATAATAACACTGTGCCACACCCAGCAAGATGGGCATCACGCCCACCAAGAAAGCCACAAGTATGCTGCTTGCCCCTGGACCCCCACTCCTATTATAAATCACTCCATGTCCACGTGGACTTAAAAAAAATGATGTCTTCCACTGCGACGAAAAAGGAAACGCAAGGCCACATCTCTGCTCTTACCCACCAACTGCAGGTGCTCGGTCACGCCCAGTCTCTGCTCTCTGCCCACTAACTCAGAGCTGTCACACCAAGTCACTTAGAGTCCCCAATACTACATACAAGTATGCCATATACAACACCATGAAATAGATTCTTATACCTAAACACTCTACAATGTATATAAAATGCTGCATGAACCCATAAATATTTAATATTGAACCCATATCAAGCATGATCTTGAGCAGGGAGGTGTGCGACACTGTAGACAACATGATAGTTGCATGTATATAGTAAAATCATTAAGCCCAAGAACTTCAGGTCTTTGCAATCATGACCTAATAAGTTGAGCGGGATGGCAATAATCCGGGGCCGGCGGGTCGTTAACAGACTTAAAAATAAGTCCGATCCGCTCCGGAATCCGGTGCCCATATAAGTCAATGGGGACCGGAATCCGGAGGGTTAAAACGTTTGTGGAAGGGCTAGGGGGCTGGGAATGAGAGCGGCATACTCACCGAGGCGCTGTCATGGCGACACACTCCTTCCGGGTCACGCTGTTACCTTCCGGAGCCGACAATTCAATATTCATGGTTTTCCCCGCCCACCGGCGTGTGTTGGTTGCAGATAGACACGCCCCCATCCTGAGTGGCAGCGTGTCAGTTAACTGCAACCAATCACAGGCGCCAGGACGGCCGGTGGGCGTGAAAAGCAGTGCACTGTCGGTCACTGTGGTAAACACACTCGGCAGCACAGTTATAGCGCTCGGCTGCAGCCCCAGCCGTCGCGCAGTATCTGTGCTAATTATCCAGTGCCCGGAGTCACACGTGCGAGGCTGCCGGGTGCTGCCATAGCCCCTCGCACCTGTGATTCCGGTGAAAGTAAAAAAAAAAAAAAACGACGTGCGGTCCCCCTAATCTTCACATCCAGCCAAGATAATGCCGGCCGGGGGCTGGTATATCCTCAGCCCGCAGCCGTCCGGTATGTCGCATCTGTTAGATGGCTCTGGCGTGATGCGGTGCCAGTCAGGGTAATAGCAGGGACACATAGCTGCTGCTAAACCCTAGGTTTGTGTGATGGCACAGGTGTTTATCAGATACCTGCATCACACAAACCTGTGACAGTAAATAAACACAGACACACAGAAACATCCTTTATTTGAAATAAAATACAAAACACTCCTCCTTCACAACTTTATTAACCCCCAAACACCCTGCAGTTCCGACGTAATCCACAGGAGAAGTCCCACACCGCTTCAGCTCTGCTACATGTTAAGGCAAGCAGCCATAGAGCATGACCGCCCGCTCTGAGTGCAGCGTA
Source organism: Anomaloglossus baeobatrachus (assembly GCF_048569485.1). Classification (NCBI taxonomy): domain Eukaryota; kingdom Metazoa; phylum Chordata; class Amphibia; order Anura; family Aromobatidae; genus Anomaloglossus; species Anomaloglossus baeobatrachus. The sequence continues at coordinate 475,403,014 of NC_134354.1, read as the reverse complement.
GTACTGACCGCGATAAGCGATGACTGCACGGCAGACACTGTCTCAGACTGGTTCCTGGCTGACCCGCCCCCCAATCACAGCTGAGAGGACGGCCGGTGGGTGGGGAAAACACGGAAAGCTGTGTGACAGCACAGGAAGTGAAAGCGCGACCTGGAAGCAAGTGTGCCGCCATGACAGAGTCTGGTAAGTATGAAACGCTATTTATTTATTGTTTTTTTTTTTTTTTCATTTTTTATTAAATGCCGGTTCTGGATCGTGCAGCCGGAATCCCGGGCCCGGATCGGGCCCGGGAATAGTGCTGAAACCGCGCGGATCCGGACATTTACAGCCCGGGCCCGCTCAGCCCTACTAATAAGGCCAGATTCCCTTATCTGTGTGTCACAGTCAAAGTATGGACTGCAATACACAGTGTCCACAGGTCTTCTGACTAGAACTTAGGAGCCTTATGTATGCCTATGAAGCAGCTGAGTTCAGGTCAGGAGACCCACAGCCAGAAAGTGCGTTCTAGCCAATACACATTCATGTATGATTCTAGCCCAACTCTGATAATCTAAAGCATCAAAAAAAGGTATGTTTACAGTGTAACCTGAAATACAACGCATAGCTGCAATAAACGCCAGTGGTGGTAAGCTGTAGCAACATTTCATGAATGCCGGCCAACATTCAAAATGTCACTTGAAAAATTAGGTCACAAATGAACATATGTGAAAAACTACAAGAAAAACGATTTGCTTATCTTGTTTCATTTAGGCATGTTTCAGAAGTTCCTACATTATGATATCTATATGAAGACCTAGAATTACCAAAAACTTGTTATAAAACCATACTTTTAACTTATTTCAGTAGAACAGAAAGGCTTAGAGTTTACTTGTACTTACACTTGCCCCTCTGGAGCATAAGTAGATCCAGTAATGCTGAACTCATGAAGACTGCAGTTTGTTCCATCAATCTTCTCAACTACAAACATCTTTAAAAAAAGGAAAATAAAAAGCTCAGAACACATCATTTGGCCTCATGTACACCCTAGTTACAAATCAAAGATGTCCAAACAAGGTAGTACAACTCACAAAAGCAGCTGAATCGCTGGCACTGAACCACTGTAATTTTCTGCTTTTTGTTCTACATGATTGCCCTGGGATCGGCTAAGATGGATTTTACTTAATGATGCTCGATAACGCCAGAAATCGAGTGCAATTTAACCTTGGCTCACAGACCTGTCATCTTAAAAGGACTTATCCAGAACTCTAATTATTTTTGCGTATGGGGCTAAGAACTAACAGGCAAATAGTTGTGAACTACAGGCCTGCTCTGCCCGGTGCTGGCTGTCAATCAGCACAACTTCTGCAGTGACTCCCCGTCAACAGAGCAGACCAGAAGATAAGGTGCTGTTCTATTGATGAGAGGAGACATGTAGCAAGTATATCGCTGGCACAGATAGCAACTATCTGCCTGTAAAGGCCACTTTACACGCTACAATATATCTTACGATGTGTCAGCGGGGTTACGTCATAAGTGACGCACATCCGGCATTGTAAGGTACATTGCAGTGTGTGACAGGTACGTGCGATTGAACGTTAAAACGTTCATCGCATGCACGTCGTTGAATCCTGACGAATTGCACGTCGGGTTGTTCAATATTCCTGAGGCAGCACACACCGCAGTAAGACACCCCGGGAACATTGAACAGATCTTACCTGCCTCCTGCGGCTCCCGCCGGCAATGTGGGCGGAAAGAGGTGGGCGGGATGTTTACGTCCCGTTCATCTTCGCCCCTCCGCTTCTATTGGCCGGCTGCCGCGTGACGTCGATGTGACACCGAACGTCCCTCCCACTCCAGGAAGTGGACGTTTGCCGCCCACATAGAGGTCGTATGGACGGGTAAGTACGTGTGACGGGGGTTAATCGTTTGTGCGGCACGTTCAACAAATTGAACGTGTCACACATACGATGGGGGCGTTGCAAATCGCATACGATATAGTTTGCGAAATTGCAACGTGTAAAGCAGGCTTTAGGTTGTAGCCACATACACAAAAACAGTAGAAGTCCTGGATAACACCTAACTTCGATACTCGCAGAAATATGCAGAAAACAAATTAGAATAATTAAATGTTAAGTATGTCATGGCAATGACTAAACAAAAAGCCAGATTTAGGCCATGTGCCCACGGGACGCTCGTACCTGCGGATATATTCGCAGGTACGGCCGCATGTTTCCCGCAGCTGCCCGCCGGCATCCGCAGCTATTTTTAGCTGCGAGTTTCCAGCGGAATAGCTGCAGGAAACATGCGGACTTTCACGCGATTTACCTGCGGACGTCCCGGTCTCTATCTCCATAGCGGAGGGCCGGGATATCCGCAAGTAAATCCGCATGAATAATTGACATGCAGTTAGGTGCGGCTGAGGGATCTCTGCAGGAGATTCCGCAGCGTGGACACAGACACTCCCCATGTCCCATAGGGTAACATGGGGAGTGCCTGTACATGCTAGAAGCTGCGGATTTATCTGGAAAATCCAGAAAAATCCGCAGGTTTTCAGCGGCAAACTCCGCAGCAAAAAGCTCCCGTGGGCACATGGCCTTACACCAGTGAGTTTACACAAAATGGAATCTGACACCATTCTTGACTTTTAATTAAAAGCTTCTGCACAGAACCATAATAAGATTGAGTAAAACCTGACAGGTAGATATTGTTACAAAATTGCAAAGAATCTCAAACGCAAAAAAAAAAATATACAGCTATTTCAATTATTTGTATTTATCAGCAATTACTTTATTTCGCAAAAGCTCTTTAAAAAAAAAAAAAAAAAAAGGAGTGCAATCTAAATTTAAAAGGGATAACCATCATTAAAATAGTATTTACCTGCTGACATATTTCTAATCTTCAGGTAAATATGGCTTTATACATCTGTGTGACTGCTCCCAGTCATCTGGGCAAAGTCTGTGGGTGTGACCAGTTAGTGCTCTGTACATAGTGAGCGGGGTGTAATCACGGCCATGGACATCCTGCTCAGAACATACTCTGCAGAGCAGTTAGCCTGCCACATGCTTAAACTGTTATTTAACTATATGTAGCACAATGGCTGCAGGTAAATAACAGGTTTTTATGTTATTTCCTGGTTACCATTAGAACCATGTTATTCTACTGTTTACCAAAAATGGAATGAAGTCTACAAAGAAAAGCACACAGTACCTACAATCAAATACGGTGGAGGCTCAAAAATCTTTTGGTGTTGTTTTGCTGCCTCTGGCACTCAGTGCCTTGACTGTGCAAGACATAAAGAAATCTAAAGATTAGCAATATGATTTCTTTTTTATCGCAATGTAGTGCCCAGTGTCAGAAAGCTCGGTTTGTTTCCAAGGTCGTGTGTCTTCCAGCAGAACAATGACCACAAACATACTTCAAGTACCACCAAGGAATGGATGGAAACAAAGAGCTGGAGAGTTCTGAAGTGGCAGCAATTCCAGATCTAAATCCCATAGCACACCTGTGGAGAGATCTTAATATTGCTGTCGGTAGAAGAAACCCTTCAGATCTGGAGCGGTTTGCAAAAGAAGAGTGGTCCAAAATTCAGGTGAGAGGTGTAAGAAGCCTGTTGATTGTTATATGAAGCAATTGTATCCAAAGATTAAGTTAAGGATGCCAACAATTTTGTCTGGCCCATTTTCAAAGTTTTCTGGAAAATTACGTCCAATTTGCTTTTTTCCCCCTCAGCTTTTTTTTGTTCCAATATATACAAAGGCAATAAACATGTATAACAAAACATGTGTAATTGCAATAATTTTCTGGGAGAAATACTTCATTTTCTGGAACAATTTCAAGGGTGCCAACACTTTTGGCTATAACCGTAAGGGCGGCGTCACACGCTAAGATATATCGGGCGATATGTCGTCGGGATCACGGATTCCGTGACGCACATCCGGCATCGTTAGAGATATCGTAGTGCGTGACAGCTACGAATGACTGAACAAGCAAAAATACTCACCTTATTGTTGCTCGTTGACACATTCATTTTCAAAAAGTCATTCCTCCTTCTGCGTGCCGGTTGTTTGTCGTTCCCGAGGCAGCACACATCGCTACGTATGACACCCCGGGAACGACAAACCGCTTACCTGCGTCCCGCCGGCAATGCGGAAGGAAGGAGGTGGGCGGGATGCTACGTCCCGCTCATCTCCGCCCCTCCACTTCTATTGGGCTGCCCGTGACGCACAAACGACGGGGGCGGGTGCAATCGCACGATAAATCGTCTCGTGTAACGCCGCCCTAACTGATAAAGTTAAAGGGAACCTGTCAAGTGCAATATGCACCCAGAACCACGAGCTGTTCTAGGTGAATATTGCTAATGTCTGCATAACGGTCCCAGCATATACTAGCATATGTAAAGAGATCTTTGGAAAAGGTATTTCTAAAGATCATTTATGATATGCTAATGAGCGCAGGGACTTGTTGCATATCCCTGAGACTAATCCGTGCTCTTAGCATGTTAGCACTCCCACAGGGTCGTGGCAACATGCTATTCAACGCCCATTGCCTAGTGTCATCAGTGGTGAGGCACGTACCTGTCTGTTGTCACCCCATGAGATGCTGAGCAGTGTGCATGATCAGAAGTCACCGCATATCCGGTCATGCGCACTATGAAGTTGGGTGTACACGTCCCAGCTTCAGAGAAGTAGAGTATGCATAACCGGAAGTGTCGGGGACTTCTGATCATTCGCACTGCCCGGCGTCTGATGCGGTGACAACAGATACAGGAATGCGTGTCACCATTGATGACGCTAGGCAATGAATAGCATGTTAGTATGCCCCTGTGGGCATGCTAACACGCTAAGAGGGCGCAATGAGTGCAGGAACTAACGCCCTTGCGACTAGTCCCCACGCTCATTGGCATATCAAAGGATCTTTACAAAAACTTTTTCTAAAGATCTCTTTATCTATGCGTCTACATGCTGGGACAGTTAGGCAGGGATTAGCAATATGCACCTAGAACTGCTTGTGGTTCTGGTGCATATTGCACCTGACAGGTTCCCTTTAATGAAATTAAAGGTAAAGAATAAATTGATAAAAGGGTTTTCAGGCAAAGATAGTATGTCTGGACAAGAATTGGTTAAAACAATAAAATGTTATACTCACCTGCCCTTACCAATGGGCTCTTTAATAGATACAACACAGGGATATGACTGCTGCAGACAATCACTGACTGGCGTGGTTTCTGGCTACAGCTAGTGATTGGGGGGGGATTTGGCATTACTGTACCAGTGATAATCACAATATTGAGAGACCGTAAAAGATTAGCTATACACGCATGGAGAGACCTGTGAGTCTAGAGGATAGCGCGGGGATAAGCTGGAAGGTAGTCCTACAGAAATAGCTGCTTCATCACATCAAACCTTCTAAAATTCTCTTTATTGAAATTGATTAAAACAGTACATGGTACTAGTCCAATATTTGTTTTCTTAAGAACTTGGAGCATACACTGTTCTTAGTCAAAGAATGAAATAAGCCTTCAGGCACTTGTGTAGGATTAGTCCTCTGAGACACACAGCCCCCAGCCAGCTCATCAAAGTAGGTTTTACTTTCTGAATTAATGTAACATTTCAGAATAAAATATACATCTCTGCAATAACAGTCAGTGGCAAATTCATGCTGCCTGTGGTTTGAGAATCATCAATCTAATGTTGGGTTCCCTTTAGGCTGGGGTCACACAGCTTTTGGCCCTAAGATCAGTTGGTTGGTCGGGGCTTACTGTACTTCCAAACCCCAGCAAAACGGGATTCGGGTGTGGGTGCAGACAGGCCACTAACTATAATGATGCAGAGTGTCCATTTTGCTGGGGTTCAGACATAAGTGCCAACAAAGCCACTGAACGTAGAGCCAAACACTATATGATCCAGGCCTTAGAGAACCTGACTTGTTGCATACAGAGTCTTTTAGACTCCACTATATACAGCTCTGTGCATTTGTGAAGTGTAACAATATCGGTAAATATATGCACCTGCACATAACGCTTCTTCACCTTCATTTTCCCAGCATTCCATGCTTTATTTCAGAGACTACTTATTAGAGATAAGTAATGAAATAATTAATCTTGTTTAATAAAGAATAGAGCTGCAATTAATGCAGACAGGAAACTTGCTCTATTGTCTTCGTTTTACAGCGTTACTATGTATAGAGGAAGGAAGGGGGTGGTTAAGGTACAGGTTGTTATGAGATGTGGCGAGAATGACTGATAGTTAATGAATAAAACATGAAAAAGGAGATGGCATCCAGTACACATGCCGACATTAATAGCAATGCATTCTAAGTGAAATATTGCCTATGAACACAACAGCTTGTTTGCCATTCCAGATTTAAGAATAGAATAATTACTGTATGTTTGCCACTGTAATGTACAGAGTAACCTGACAACAGGAATAAGTCAATGGAAAACACTAATCCTCTGCTGAAAGCTAGTGTAAGTCACAGGCCAGACTTCTGCAGCTTTTTGTGTATATACTCTAGTGTTTCCAAGACTGCATTATTACCAATACTTTATGTACTTAAGAAAATTGCAAAAGGTTAAAAAAAAAATAACTCAAAATGACAACTAATACAATAAAGGGGTTGTCTGGTGTAAATCCACAAGTCTGCGGTCACTGTGTGTCACTCTATGTGACTGCAGACTTGCGAATCCTCACATCATGCACACTATGTCCGAGCTGCGAATGGAGGTCACGTAGCCGCAAGTATGCGATAGTCAGATTCTGGCTGGGAATATGCATATCTGGGCACAGCTTTGTTCAATGCCTGTGTATTGAGAGAGACCATTATTTACGACTACACCAAATTTTTTTTTTAATTGGCATTATTGGGGTTACAAAAGAAAACATATTGGGGCCACCTCAAAGATTTAGGTCAGAAAACTGGCTTAAAAGCCTTGAAAAGTCGCAACATTTTTGTGCAGAGAGAAATTGGGCAAAAACGTTGCATTTAAATGAGGTGGTCATGCAAGCCCCTCAAATTAATTAAAAAAGTGCTGGCATTTGTACGCCAGAACGGCTACTCCAGCTCCTGACCAAAGTAACAATTTGACAGTGCACGGAGGCACATGCCACAGAGGAAATTAGCCAAATTCATTACCGTATTTTTAGGAATCTAAGACGCAGTTTTTTTAACCAAAATTTGGGATGAAAGTGGGGGGATGTGTCTTATAGTCCCAATGTATCTGGCTTACTGTGGTGGTGGTGCGGCAGCGGAGCAGGTCACAGGAGGCAGGCTCGCCGCTGGGGTGATCATGTGTGTCCGCTAGTAAAGAAAATTTATATTCACTGCTCCCCAAGCCCATAGTGAATATTTGTTTTTGATTAGCCAGCAGTTTATGTTGGCATGTGACTGGGGCGCTGCACATAGCAGTCAGTTGAGAGGCCTTTGGTTTGGTTTAACTTTCGTTCCCTTATGACAGGGTTCCCCAACTCCAGTCCTCGAGGGCCGCCAACAGTGCATGTTTTCAGGATTTCCTTAGCATTGCATGGGTGCTGGAATCATCAACTGTGCAGGTGATTAAATCACATGTGCAATACTAAGGAAATCCTGAAAACTTGCACTTGAGGACTGGAATTGGGGACCCATGCCTTATGATATCGCAATCTATATCCTTTAGCTCTGGAGATTTGGACCTCTGTTAGTCATTCATATTGCAGATGGTAATATTGGTCTTTTATTTTCTCAATTTGAACACAATCTGTCGAACTGTGGATCAATGGAGTTCAAACGTTTTAGAGATGGTTTAACCTTTATCACCATCCTCAGGAAGCATCCTCAGCATGATGAGCATCCGCAGATACATTGTGCAACGATACACTTCCACAACATGTTGTAAAGATTGAGCTTTGAGAGATTCTTGTTCTTTAAATAAAACAGGTCGCCCACTCACTCCTGATCCATCCCCTGTATGTGTGAAGCCACTCAAGATTATATTCCTGGGAAAATGGTGTGGCAAACTGCACATTTCACTTTTTGCATAGCTAAGGGGGAAAACACACATTGGCATCTGTGGAATAAATTTATATGCTGTAAATCTCAAATATCTGCATGGTGTAACAATTTACGCTGCAGATATTTTTGCAGTGTGTGCATGACATACACAATACTGCCTCTGTACAACACAGTGGATTTTACTCATGGAAAATCCAGGCCAAAAATGCACCTCATTTTTACCCTGTGGGAACAGAAGCTAACTTTGGTCTGTGTGTTAACATTCCTAGAATTCAGACACTTAAACTATATGAACAAATACCAAGATAGAGAGTAAAGGGGGCTTTACACGCTACGAAATCGTTAATGTTTTATTGTCGGGGTCACGCCGTTAGTGACGCACATCCGGCGTCATTAACGGTATTGCAGCGTGTAACACTTACCAGCGACCTTAAAAGTCCTCCAAAGTGGTGAAAATCGTTCACCATGGAGAGGTCGTCCTAAAACCAAAAATTGTTAATGGTTGTTTATAGATGTTGTTACTCGTTCCTGCGGCATCACACATCTCTGTGTGCGACACCGCAGGAGCGAGGAACCTTACCTGCGTCCCGCCCGCAATGAGGAAGGAAGGAGGTGGGTGGGATGTTTGTCCCGCTCATCTCCGCCCCTGCGCTTTGATTGGCCGGCCGCTTAGTGACGTCGCGGTGACGTCGCCGTGACGCCGAACGCACCTCCCCCTTGAGGGAGGAATTGTTCGGCAGTCACAGCGACGTCGCCGAGCAGGTAAGTGCGTGTGACGCTGCCGTAGCGATAATGTTCGCTGCGGCAGCGATCACACGATATCGCATGCACGAAGGGGCGGGTGCTTTTGCATACGATATCGCTAGCAATTGCTAGAACTATCGTAGCGTGTAAAGCCCGCTTAAGTTACTAATTCATAAATGCTATTGGAATGTGGTAAAATTGGAGAGGAATTCACTATAGAGATTACTATAGTCAAACACAACTTAAGAGGGGCAAATATATAAACATAATTGAATTTGAAATTTACAAGCATTTGCCAAATCTGCATTTGCCAAAATGCATAGTTTTGTAATGCGTTCCTGCGTGGATTCAGCAAAATGGTGGCCACAGGCCATAATGGGCTATCAAAAGGTAAAAAAAAAAAAAACAAAACAAAAAAAACCAAAAACCTCAATCCTTTTTACACACATTACCGCTCACTAGTGCTCACCGGATCCGGACTGTAAAAGTCCGGATCCTCGCGGTTTCAAAGTTGCCCGAGTGCCGGACCTGGGCCTGGGATTCCAGGTGCACGATCTGGATCCGGTACTGGGAAAAATAATTGAAGAATAAAGAAAAAACAGAATTAAAACAGCGTTTCATACTTACCGAGACTAGATGACATGGCGGCACACTGCTTCCGGGTCGCGCATTGACTTCCTGTACTGTGCAATAGGCTCATCGCAAACACAGCTTCCCGTGCTTTCCCTGCCCACCGGTCGTCCTGTCTGTGATTGGTGCCCCCAGCCTGTGACAGCGTCTGCCTGCAGTCATTGCTCATTGCGACTCAGTCATAGGCTACAGTCACAGCCGGCAGTCGTTCTCTATGGTCGCTGACTGAGATGTAGCAGAGCTGGATGTGTCGTCATAGGACCTCGTGTGGATTATGCCGGACCTGGAGTGTGTTTGGGGTTAATAAAGTGGTGAAGGAGGGTGTGTTTTTGTATTTTATTCCAAATAAAGGATTTCTCTGTGTTTGGGCTTCTTTACTGTCATGTATAGGTTAATAATGGAGGTATCTCAGACACCTGTGCCCACACTAACCTAGGGTTTAGTAGCAGCTGTGCATTATTAACCCCTTATTACCCCAATTGCCACTGCAACGGGAAGAGCCGGTAGAGCAACGGGATTGTCACATCTAAGATCGGCAATACGGGGCGGCTACGGGCTGAGAATACCAGCAGCTTTATCATGGCTGAGGATGAAAATTGGAGGGACCGCACATTGTTGTTTTTATTTTTTGTTTTTTTTAAGTAACAAAAAAAATGCAAATTTGGTGCTGTAATCTGGTGCGGACTATTTCAACACCAAATGTGCACCTCTTGGCACAAAACCGCAGCAGGAGGTATAGATTGGGTGCAGGAATATGGAGTAAAAATTTCAGCACCAAATTTGCAGCCCATGGCCCAAAAATGCAAAATAAATAATATTTTTTTTTCTGCCAAGAGGTGGAACTTTCAAATTTCGTGCTGAAATCTGGTGCAGATTATTTCAGCACCAAATGTGCACCTCTTAAAACAAAAACCGCAGCATAATGCAGGAACAAAAAGTGCATAAAAAAACCCGTAATAAATGCTTCAAAAAACACTTTTTGCCAGGAGGTGTAGATTGGGTGCAGGAATATAATGTAAAAATTTCAGCACCAAATCTGCATCTCTTGGCCAAAAAAAAAATATGCCAGGAGATGCAGGTCTATGAACTCCGTGACCTCCACCTGAGGTCAGGTTACCTGCCATCACAGGTGAAGGACCATGGGAACCTCCAGCTGTGACTGCAAATGACCTGGGTGACGTCACCGCTCATTGCGAAGCACATTCATTCTCTGGAGCTCAAAGCGAGCAGTCGTGCTCTATGGCCGATCATTGTGATATTCAGATGTAGCAGAGTTGAATATCCATGGGACCTAGTGTTGATTACGCTGGACCTGCAGGGTGTTTGGTGTTAATAAAGTGGTGAGAGGGGAGCAATTTTGTATTTTTTTTTCCCAAAAAATGGATATTTTCTGTGTTTGTGCTTATTTACTTCATTCACAGGTTATTGATGCAGGTATCTCAGACGCCTGTGCTATCACTAACTTAGGGTGTAGTAGCAGCTGTGCGCTGTTATTAACGCCTGCAATTACCCTGATTGCCACCGCTCCCGGGCAATTCGGGAAGAGCCAATATAGCACTGGAATTGTCACATTTAATAGATGCGGCAATACCAGGCCGCTGCGGGCTGAGAATATCAGCCCCCAAGTGGCTTTATCATGGCTTGGGATGAAAGTTGGGGGGACCACACTTTTTTTTTTAAATAAAAAAAAATAAACCACATGCGGTTTTTCTTAGGCCGAAATCACACTTGCGAGGGACTCGCACGAGTTTGACATTACATCTCCGGTACAGCCGTGCACACTTCTGACAGGAGAGTGCATGTGTTTATGAACATGAGTATGCATGTACGCAGAGAGTGGCAGCCGTGCCGGGTGATGTCATGCCAAGCTTGTACAAGTCTGACAGCGCATCACCAGCACAGCCGCGCACACTTCTGACAGGAGCATGCATGTGTTTGTCTCCACGTTCACCATACTGCCCCGCAGATACTTGCACTGCTTTACCCACCCACCGGCCGTCCTGCCACCGGTGATTGGTTGCAGTCAGCTGACATGCTGCCACTCAGGGTGCGGGCGCGGCTAACTGCAACCAATTACACGCGCCGGTGAGCGGGCAAAACAATGAATATTGAATTGTCGGCTCCGGAAGGGAAAAGTGTGACCTGGAAGGAGTTTTGTTGTGAATTCCATCAGAAATGGTGTTGTCCCTGGGAGTGTTTCTGAACTCCCTCTGGTGGCTAGTGCTGGTAGTAAGTCTGATTCTGCATCTGTCGCTCAGACAGCTGTAGAAGATGATTGCTGTTCCAGGTAACCTATTGAGTCCAACCTGGGCGTATAAAGGAAAGCTGTCTGTCTAACCTTTGCCGGTGATCACTGTTTTTGCCTCATGGGAAGATGTCCTGAATCCTTGTCCTCCATCCTTTGGGCTTTTTTCCTACTTTTTTAGGGTTTTGTTTTACCTTTTGAGCCTTTTTTGGATTCTCTAGGAATGCTTTCAAACAGCAGTTTTTCGTTCCTTTGTATCTATTCTGTTTCCATATCATCCTGAGTCTGCAGCAATGCTGGATAAGTATTTTGCTCTCTTGGTCTGGGCTTGGTTGGGACTGAATTTGCACTGAAGGGCTTTTCCGTTTGATTTATGCCTTTTCCTGAACCTGTGTTTCAGAATATTGTTTCTTTCTGGTGCTTTTTCTGCACCATTTTTGGAGAGCGATTTATTCCCAGCACAAAAGGGAGTTGTTACTCCCTGTCTGATCAGGATTTGTATTTTTGAATCTTATGTTTTTTGTAGTTATGATCTTTTCGATTACATTTGCATTTTCCATTTAAAATGTATTTGCACAAGAGTTCCTGATATAGTGGAAGGAAGATCGTGTGATCTTTTAGGGAATAGTGGGAGGAAGAGTGTGATCTTTTAGGGAATATTTTTTAATTATCAGGTTATTTTTTCAGGGTTTTTGCTGGCTGCAACCAGTAATTATCCTATCCTTTTGTATCTAGCTAGCAGGGCCTCACTTTGCTTAACCCCATACTTTCCATCTGTGTGTATATTCTTACATCACCGTTGTTATATGTTGGGGCCTTTTACTTTCCTTTGGGGCTCTTCTGAGGCAAGTCAGGATTCCTCATTTCATCTTTGAGGTTAGCTAGTTCTCTTGTGGGGACAAGGCATCTAGGTTGGTTAGGAACGCTCCACCGCTACTTCTAGTGGTGGTGTTGTAGTCAGGGGATTGCAGCCACCTAACTTTCCAACTACTCTTTATACATTATCATCAACCTTTTAATAGGATTTTTGTAGATCTTTTTGCGGTCTCCTGACCATAAGAGTTTGCTGCCATGACAGAACCTGGATGAGTATACCGAGCGCGCTCCTACCCCCCCATCCCTTCCACCAACGTTTTTTAATCTCCGGATTCTGGTCCCCATTGATTTTATATGGGCACCGGATTCCGGAGCCGATCGGACTATTTTTTTAATTGATCAGTGATCCGCCAGTCCTGGTTTTTGGCCAGTTTGATCAGCTCTACTGCTCACCACTCTGGCTCTTCACCGTCCCCCATTTAGTCCTAATCGCATTTTCTGATCGCTGCTGCTCACACTGAAACCACCTTTCTCTAGGTCGGAATTTCTGGCTCTGATATGACCGGACATACATGCAAGGTAATGATGCAGGTTGAAACCTTTCATGCAGTTGCGATTTCAGCATGAAAGGCAACAATCAGAAGACACAATGTTGACCGGAAGGGGAGGACGGTGCAGAGCAGAAGAGTCGTACAGGTGAACAGTAAGGAGATAAGGTTTTTTTTGTTATTTTTGTTTATAATACTCTGGGGTCTGGAGAGACCCCAGAGCGTAAATCAGGGACCTCGCAGGAAAATTCACGGCACTAGGTGAATTTGTATTTTACGTGAGCAACCCTTTTAGAAAACTCATGTAAATTCACAAAGATGCTCAGAAGGCAATAAACAAACATTCTCATGAGCATAATGTCCAGAATGAATTCTGAATCAATTTTTTTTATTAGGAGCAGATAGAAAGACACTGGACACCTTTTCTTTAAACACATCTTGTATAGCCAGGATTCTCAACCAGTGATTCTTGGACATCATATGTGATAGCCTTTTTATGGTTCCTACTTCAGTTTTAGAAGCCACTTCCACTTGTCTCTCATGGAAATGCAAATTCCACCTCTTCTGTGGCTGCCACATCTTCGTGCAATGTTTTTGCGCTGCTTTTTCCCCACAGCTTGTTCTTGCTGCTCCTGTTCTCCTGTCACCATGTCTTGGCTGCCTGCTCCCTCTTCGATATACAGTGGGTACGGAAAGTATTCAGACCCCTTTACATTTTCACTCTTTGTTTCATCGCTGCCATTTGGTAAATTCTAAAAAGTTAATTTTTTTTCTCATTAATGTACACTTTGCACTCCATCTTAACGGAAAAAAAAACAAATGTAGAAAAACTGATATCACATGGATCATAAGTATTCAGACCCTTTGCGCAGTATTGAGTAGAAGCACCCTTTTGAGCTAGTAAAGCCATGAGGCTTTTTGGGAATGATGCAACAAGTTTTTCACCTGGATTTGGGGATCCTCTGCCATTCTTCCTTGCAGATCCTCTCCAGTTCTGTCAGGCTGGATGGTGAACGTTGGTGGACAGCCATTTTCAGGTCACCAGAGATGCTCAATTGGGTTTAGGTCAGGGCTCTGGCTAGGCCAGTCAAGAATGGTCACAGACTTGTTCTGAAGCCACTCCTTTGTTAATTTTAGCTATGTGCTTAGGGTCATTGTCTTGTTGGAAGGTGAACCTTCGACCAAGTCTGAGGTCCAGAGCCCTCTGGAAGAGGTTTTCTTCCAGGATATCTCTGTATTTGGCGGCATTCATCTTTCCTTCAATTGCAACCAATTATCCTGGCCTTGCAGCTGAAAAACACCCCCATAGCATGATGCTGCCACCACCATGTTTCACTGTTGGGATTGTATTGGGCTGTGATGAGCAGTGCCTGGTTTTCTCCACACATACTGCTTAGAATTATCACCAAAAAGTTCTATCTTCATCTCATCAGACCAGAGAATCTTATCTCTCATTCTGGGAGTCCTTCATGTGTTCTTTTGCAAACTATGTGGGCTTTCATATGTCTTGCACTGAGGCCGTAAAAGCCTGACTGGTGGAGGGCTGCAGTAATAGTTGACTTTGTGGCACTTTCTCCCATCTCCCTACTGCATCTCTAGAGCTCAGCCACAGTGATCTTGCGGTTTTTCTTTACCTCTCTCACTAAGGCTCTTATCCCATGATTGCTCAGTTTGGCTGGACGGCCAGGTCCAGGAAGAGTTCAGGTGGTCCCAAATTTCTTTCATGTAAGGATTATGGAGGTCTCTGTGCTGTTAGGAACCTAGAGTACTGCAGAAATTAGTTTGTAACCTTGGCCAGATCTGTGCCTTGCCACAACTCTGTCTGAGCTTCTGAGCTCCTTAGGTGGTTCCTTTTGACCTCATGATACTCATTTGGTCTGACATGCACTGTGAGCTGTGAGGTCTTATATAGACAGGTGTGTGCCTTTCCAAATCAACTTTTAATCACTTTAATTAAACACAGCTGGACTCCATTGAAGAAGTAGAACCATCTCAAGGAGGATCACAAGGAAATGGACAGCATGTGACTTAAATATGAGTGTCTGAGCAAAGTGTCTGAATACTTATGACCATGGGATATTTCATTTTTTTTGTTTAATAAATTAGAAAAAAGACAAATGTAAAAAGTTTTGCAATCAAGATGGGGTGCAGAGTGTACATTCATGTGAAAAAATAAACTGTTTTGAATTTACCAAATGGCTGGAATGAAACAAAGTAAAAAATTTAAAAAAAGGTCTGAATACTTTCCATACCAACTGTAGTTACTTTAAATATATATCAGTCCACTAAAATATAGTGGTATGTTGTAACACCATATGACATGAAACACGGTTGTAATACTGAATTGTAGCTCTACACTAATGACTTTTGGCGGTTTTACACTCACTCAACATACGTTTTGAAAACTAGGCAGAACTTATCAGGAAGTCGGCATGGCCGAGGGCAATCTACAATAATAATGACAAATTTAAATGTACTCAATTTCCTGAATGGACTACTTGTGGCATATGGTAGCTAGAAATGTGTAGTCATATGCCTCTTAAAAGGGAATCTGCCAGCAGACTTTTCTATGCAAGTTGAGGACAGCATTCTGTAGGGGTTAAAAAACAAAGATCAACTATGCCTCTCTTATCAGTCTGTGTGCTGTTATTTACTTATACTAAAGGCTTTATCACCTAGTGATTAACATTACAGGAGTAGAAAGTTCAGAGAAGTCCAACATGCCCCCTCTTCTGACTGACATCTCCTAATTAAATGTACAATCACTATTGAGAGCCTGGTGTGGGCGGGGACATCTCCCTGGGCTCAGCTATATGTCTAAAGCTAAATGTATCGACTGTCAGATTACTGGCTGCAGCCAGTAATATAAGTTAAATATCGTTGGATGCAGGACCTCTTTGCCTATGGCATGCGGCTCTCAGATAAGGTAGCAAATACCTGCCGACAAATTCCCTTTAATGAATTTGGCACACCTTTCTCCAAAAGACACAATCAAGACTGGTACTTTGTACACCAGTCATGGTGAATTGGAATCTGAATGGAGTCTGTGGTATCTGAAATAGGGACATTAGCACGTCCTGTAATTTATAAGCTGGACACTCCATAGATGAGAAACATTTCTGCAGCACATTAGGTCCCAAATACTTTGGCTGTTATCTCCACAAAGGGGATATGGAATAAATTAAAATTATATTGTAATAATTTTATATTATATACACACACACACACACACACACACACTGGTATAGCTATATTCTGCTCTGTAACCACATCATGCGTCTAGTTCAATATGAAAAATTTGGCGATAGATTCTCTTTAAAAGGGGTATTCCCATCTCCCAGATCTTACCCAGATATCTACCGTAGTATTCATAGTAATATTATTATTAATAATAATAAATAATAATAGCAAATCCCTCCAATTGGCATAGTTCTTCTAATAAGCTACGTCTCTTACCTCACGCGCAGGGTATTAAAGTTGTTTAGGTGTCTATGGTTATGACCACACATAAGACCAGTTGCTTGTGGTCATGAATAACCACAGATAACTAAGCGCCTGCCATGCCTGCACATGAGGTAAGAGACATGGCTATATCAGGAGAACTATACTACATTTCTAATTGGAGGTATTTGCTAATATTTTACCTACTACATATTGGGATAGGATCTTGGCAATTGGAATACCCCATTAAGCTCTTGATTGTTGCATTGAAGCATGCTGCATTACCTTTTGGAAGAGACCATGGTCATCAGGGACTTTTATTGCCATGAAAAGATTTATTTAGTCTATAACAATGTTCGTTAGGTGGAGTTTGTCAAAGTAACATTTACATTATTAGCGGACCTAAGGCACCCTAGTACAGATCACCACATTGCTCAATATATATGAAACTGCACTAGCACTCAACATATCCTTTTCGATTTATTTTAATTTAGAATCTTTAATAAAAGGAATGGCGCCCGTACCTAGAAAACTCTTACAATTACAGCTGCCATAAAATTAATCACCATGGACAATACTGGTTTGATTTATTTTTTTTACAGAAAGTGTTCTAAAAATTAACCATTAAATATTATTTCTGCGTCACTATTTATTACCATATACCACAATTCATTCGGAATATAATAAAAAATAGTGATATACCTATGCAGGTTCCACTACCGAATGTGAATGTGTATATATGCACCCGAATTGTTATTACACCTTTGGAGTTGGAGGAAACCTGTCCTACACTTTAAAAACGTTGCAGCGCTTTACAAAACCATGTCACACTTGACAGTATTCCCTGCACTTCCTTCTCATGTACTTTCTGTATAGACTATGTGTCAGTACTTGACTATCCTGGCTTATGTTACAGAGACTTTATAAACACACTGGATGAAACTAGTGCTGATGATTTGCACAACAGCAGAGTGTGGGAAACATCCTCAAGTCAGAGAATAAGTGGGAAGAGGAAGGTCAGGAAAGCACACACTTAACCATCACTCACATCTGACTACAGCAGGGGCAGTGCAGGATACATAAATTAAATATATGGTTATGTAGTGCTGCTAACATTTTAACCTAATGGCGACTAAGAGCCATAAATTGTGGATTAAAGCTCCAGCTCCTGCAATATACAAGCGTGTTAGGTCCCAAAGAGAATACAGAATTGGCTTCCTACACTTTTCTCTTTGGCTGAATACATAGCGATCAATGCTTCAGTTTGAGCCAGATTGCAGAGTGTGTGCGCGCGGAGTAGACATAACTTATTTTTTCTGTTCAAATAGCAGTGTGAGTGCTTGTTTGTTGCGAGAATAATAGTACTTTTTAATGAGACCACTAAATTTCACCACATATTGTACTGCAAAAAGGGAAAAAAATCCAAATGCGGTGAGATTGCAAAAAAAATGCAATTCTACATTTTTTTTTTTATTTACCATGTTCATTATATGGTAAGGCTGGGGCCACACGGGGATTACTGCGATCCCATCGCATGACACTCTGCTCACGCTGGCAGTACAACAGAGCCGAGTGTCATGCGAGTGTCACATGCGATCGGACCTCAGCTGCGGGGGCTGGGTCGGCACTGAGGAGGAGAGGGAGGGATTTATCTCCCACTCTCCTCCGTAGCTGGCTATTGCTATTCTAGCCCTGCACTTGCGGTACACCGCCCATAGACTTGAATGGGTGCGAGATAAAACAGGATCGTATTACAGTTGCAACATGCTGCGACTGTTTTCTCGGTCCGATTAGGGCTGAAAAAAATAAAAAAATCGCACAAGGGTGCTGACACAGTAACATTGGTCCGAGTGGAATGGGTTTTTTTTTTTTCTTTTGAACTCCACTTGCACCGATTTTCATGCCGTATGGCTTAGGCTACAAACCCAGCAATAGGATTCTCCAGGTAAGTACAAGTCCATAGATGCCAAACATGTATAGTTTTTTGTTTGTTTTATTCAAATTGTAGAGGGAAAATAAAAATAAAAATAAAAATCAGAAATGTGTAGAAAAAAAATTAAGCAAAATATGGCGTTTTTTTCATCATTTTCCGATACCCATAACGTTCTCAATTTTTGGAATCTGGGGCTGTGATGGCTTATTTTTTTGCACCTTGAGGCGTTTTACAAATACCATTTTGGGGTAGATGGGATGTTGTGGCGGCCCAAAAAACTTAATTATGGTGTTTTGAGGTTCTTTTTCATTACACTATTTAATCGATCGGATTACTTGAGTTTATATTTTGAAATTTTAATACATCGGGTATTTCTGAAAGCGGGAATACTAAATGTGTGTATTTTTTTTTTATTTTCAATGGGGCAAAAGAGGGGCGATTTGAAATTTTATTTTTTAGTTTAAAATAATTTTTTAGTTTTTATTGTTATTAGTCCCCTTAGGGAACTTGAAGCTGATATACTCCAACAGCTTGCACTATACAGAAGTGATTGGACAAATGCGACTTCAAGTCACCTAAGGGGACTAGTAAATACAATACAAAAAAAAAAGTTTTAAAATTATGAAAACAAAAACCCCCCACAAGTTGACCCACCAACAATAAAACAAATTTAACCCCCCCCACATATTTGGCATTGCTGTGTTCAGACATGTCCATGAGAGAATGTTTTAAGGCATTTTTATTACTTTCTGCAAATTCAAAAGTTTACATATATTTCATTAGTATTTGGTACCATTGCCCTTAACCCCTTAGTGACCTTTGAAATACTGGGTACGTCACTGCTTCCTGGTACTTAAGGACCCATGGCGGAGCCTGCGATCTCCCCCCTGGACCTACGGAGACTGTGATTGGCTGACGAACGACGCTCAGCCAGCCAATCACAGCCACTGTAATGTTTCAACCATTGAAAATGGCTAAAACATTGAAATCCAGCCATGATCAGTGGAGCTGTAGCACTGATCATTGTCTGGAGCTGGGTGATCGCTGTATCACCTGCCCCCAGTTCTGATTAGAGAGACCGGTAATGTGACCGATCTCTCCAATCACCGTGGATCTGTGGTTGGTGACCTGTAGGTGACCACTCCCCCTCAGCTTCACTCTATCCATGGAAGCTAAAGAGAGTGATCCCTGCGCGTGCCATTTGGCAAGTGCCTCAGATCCACCTCTGCCACCGATCAGCTGCCACAGTAGCAGTGACCGCCCCCCCATCCGCTGCCCCCCTTCCCGATCTGCTGCATCTGCTGCCCCCTGTACCACCCCTCACCCTTTTCCATCTGCTGCCTAGATCCATCCTGTAAGGTAGTTACCCCCCCTCCTCCGCTCCTCGATCCGCTGTGCCCTCTCCCATACGCCGCTCCTCGATCCGCCACACCCTCACATACGCCGCCCTCTCACATCCACTGCTGCTCCACCCATCTGCCGATGCCCCCCCGTCTGCTGCCTCATCGATCTGCCTCCATCTGTCCTGTGATCCTGCTGTTCTCATCCATCCCGTAAGTATTGTTCGTGGCTCTTTTCTAACTATCCCTAATCCCATCTCCCACTCCCTCATGGCCCCCCCCGCCTGCTTGCCTCCAAGCGCTGATCAGGTATGCAATTGCTCGAGTTTTTGCTTTTTTTGTGGACCCCAAATAAAGTCTTTTTTTTTTTTTTTTTTTAACAATTAGGTACCTGATCAGCAAGCATCCTGCAGCCGTACTCGACTTTGGACAGGACTTCTTTTTCCCATCACACCTAGTCCCCCCCCCCCCTTTTTGCAGGACATCTGTTCGTGCATCCTGATTTTTTTTTTATGCCATGAGGGGTCTAGTTTCCAAAATGGGGTCACATGTGGGGGAGCTCCACTGTTTTGGCATATCAGAGGCTCTCCAAATGCAACATGGTGCGGATAACGATTCCAGCTAATTTTCTGTTCAAAAATCAAATTATGCTACTTCCCTTCGGAGCTCTGCCATGCGCCCAAACAGTGGTTTTCTGCCACACAGGGCCGTATTTGGGGTTTTTGCTGCCCTAGGCACTGTCAGTGGTGGCGCCCCCTTCTGATCAGTCAGATTACGGTTATATGCACACAGCTTTTTTTTTTTTTTTTCCCAGACAGATCCGCCCTATAACCCGCCCAAAAAACCCAAACTCTAAATATTAAAGAAATGAACTCATACACTGCAGTGTAAAACGACTTGCTGTCCATATGTTCAGTCTTTGGAGTTTTTTTAAGCACGTCAGGTTTCCTCAGACATGAAGCGGCTGACAGTGACCGGTCCATTATATGGCGCCTGCTGCTTGGATGCCGCTTACTAGTTGTGACCGGCCATTATATGGCGCCTGCTGCTTGGATGCCGCTTACTAGTTGTGACCGGCCATTATATGGCGCCTGCTGCTTGGATGCCGCTTACTAGTTGTGACCGGCCATTATATGGCGGCTGCTGCTCTGATGCTGGTTACTAGTTGTGACCGGCCATTATATGGCGCCTACTGCTTGGATGCCGCTTACTAGTTGTGACCGGCCATTATATGGCGCCTGCTGCTTGGATGCCGCTTACTAGTTGTGACCGGCCATTATATGGCGCCTGCTGCTTGGATGCCGCTTACTAGTTGTGACCGGCCATTATATGGCGCCTGCTGCTTGGATGCCGCTTACTAGTTGTGACCGGCCATTATATGGCGCCTGCTGCTTGGATGCCGCTTACTAGTTGTGACCGGCCATTATATGGCGCCTGCTGCTTGGATGCCGCTTACTAGTTATGACCGGCCATTATATGGCGCCTGCTGCTTGGATGCCGCTTACTAGTTGTGACCGGCCATTATATGGCGCCTGCTGCTTGGATGCCGCTTACTAGTTGTGACCGGCCATTATATGGCGGCTTCTGCTTGGATGCCGCTTACTAGTTGTGACCGGCCATTATATGGCGCCTGCTGCTTGGATGCCGCTTACTAGTTGTGACCGGCCATTATATGGCGCCTGCTGCTTGGATGCCGCTTACTACTTCATTTAAAAAAATAAGTAAAATCCAGTAGCTAAAAGATGTTGGAAAAAACAACCAAGAAGCCACAGCAAAAAAAATAAATATTTGCTTCAGGATAAAATGATGACTGTCCTAAAGTGTTTTCTGTCTGAATAATTCCGGGGGTTCACAGACATCTACAAGACGTGTGCACATTCCCTGATAGAGCCCAGAGCCTTCAGATAGTAGTTAAGACCTCCATACACGTTAACCTAAAGTTGTCTAAACCCGCCAATATCGACAGGTTCTGCTGATAGCCCAATGTGAACAGGGGCTCTAACTTCTGATTGTCAGGGGAATAAGGATCCAGAATGTCCAATTATGGAGTGTAGATCCTATTATCCTCTAAATGATAAGCTGCTGTCGGAGATGTCCAACAGCGGCTCTAATAAAGAACACAGAAACACTTGGCAGAATGAGTGCTCCTGTATATGGGAGAGCCGAGCAAGATAGCTGCCGGCCTAAAAATCAGACTATAGTGTATGGGGGCTTTAGTCTATTACTTATTCGGCTGACAGACATGCAGATAGCTGTATTTTAGTGCAGCACGCTGACCCTATGTTTTAGGATCAAGACTGATAAGGTAAATATTACAACAACCACATGACTATCAGCAGAACCACCATCAGTACAGTAATACATAACTAAAACCACACTACATACTATAATACGTAACCAAAACCATAGTTAGTACAGTAATACATCAACAGAACTACTGTCAATACAGTAATATCATCAAAACCACCCTAAACACAATAACACATCACCAAACCCACCCTGAAGACAATACATCGCCAAAACCACCATCAGTACATGAATACAATGCCAAATTCACACAGCAATCAAGTGCAGTGTCAGGTTAGACCCATATACATCTATGTATTGCATTAACGTACAACTCTCAGTATGTCCTTAACAATGGTAAGGAGATGCTGGTAGTTGTTACCAGCCATCATTAGACTGTGGACCATATAAGAACCACAATACTGATTAGTCCCAGGCAGTAGACTTAACTTTTGGACGAGATCTTATAGGTTTAGGTCCATTAATTCTGAGGAGATTAGTAGGGCAGAGGTGGGCTCAGTAGGGAGAAGGGGCATCATGGGGTGGGACTTGAGACCCCCACCAATTGCTCAAAAGACCTCTTAAGTGCACAGCTCAGGAGACAGGACTATGAAATTTTACTCCCGGAATCCATTCTGTCTGCATGTTCTGGTTCTGGGAAACACTCGGGGCCACGGTAGTCGGACCCCCAGCGATTGGAAAGTTATTCCCCATCCCAAGGATAGGGGGCAAGTTCCCAATGTGAGAAAACCCCTTTAAAAGCAGCATTCACACTGCAGCCAAAGATGGGAACCTGATTTATCTAAACAGTGTCCATCACCCGATGCACGACAAAAAACTTTCATTCGTCAGGTGAGATGATTTTTAAGCTGACTTAAAGGGAACCTGTCACCCCAAAATGACACCTAGACTGCGGAAATATTTATATGGGGGACATGATCTGTGGAGAAATAGACCCACCCATATAGGTCAGCTTAAAAGGAACTGGTCACGACCTGTAATATTAAACCGCTCCATTGTCTTGTTAGTCAGAAAATGTGCATCACTTACATTGCGTCACTAACAAGACATTGGGGGCAGTTTAAAATTGAAAAAGGGTGTAACAGGTTCCCTTTAATGTTCACTGAAAAAGCCACATTTGATATGAAAATGAGGACATTTCTGCGCGGCCTAAGCCTGGGTGCACAATACCACCGAATATAGAAAAATACTAGCCAGGCCTGTGTCTTGATTAATAGTGATCCATTGGTGAGAGTGAGCACCGTAACACCAGATCTCCTGTCTGCACCGCACCCAACACTGCGGCACACTCCAAGCGTCAGTGCGGGTGTGCACACAACACAGGAGGAGCACAGCGGCACACACCAAGCGTCAGTGCATGTGTGCATCCAACACAGGAGGAGCACAGCGGCACACGCCAAGCGTCAGTGCATGTGTGCATCCAACACAGGAGGAGCACAGCGGCACACGCCAAGCGTCAGTGCATGTGTGCATTGCAACACAGGAGGAGCACAGCGGCACACTCCAAGCGTCAGTGCATGTGTGCATCCAACACAGGAGGAGCACAGCGGCACACTCCAAGCGTCAGTGCATGTGTGCATCCAACACAGGAGGAGCACAGTGAGGAGGGGCACACGGCGCTGTGATGTGCTGTCTGCTCACTTCAACAACCTTCCTCATTGAATCGGCAGTCAAATACAGGCAGCAACCAGGTGTCAGAACGTACCTGCATCACATTGCATGCGCACCCACGCGGACACTGGAGTCACATTGCAGGCGCACCCACGCAGACACTGGAGTCACATTGCATGCACACCCACGCGGACACTGGAGTCACATTGCAGGCGCACCCACGCAGACACTGGAGTCACATTGCATGCACACCCACGCAGACACTGGAGTCACATTGCAGGCGCACCCACGCAGACACTGGAGTCACATTGCAGGCGCACCCACGCGGACACTGCAGTCACATTGCAGGCGCACCCACGCGGACACTGGAGTCACATTGCAGGCGCACCCACGCAGACACTGGAGTCACATTGAAGGCGCACCCACGCAGACACTGCAGTCACATTGCAGGCGCACCCACGCAGACACTGCAGTCACATTGCAGGCGCACCCACTGCAGTCACATTGCAGGCGCACCCACGCGGACACTGGAGTCACATTGCAGGCGCACCCACGCGGACACTGGAGTCACATTGCAGGCGCACCCACGCGGACACTGGAATCACATTGCAGGCGCACCCACGCGGACACTGGAGTCACATTGCAGGCGCACCCACGCAGACACTGCAGTCACATTGCAGGCGCACCCACTGCAGTCACATTGCAGGCGCACGCACGCGGACACTGGAGTCACATTGCAGGCGCACCCACGCGGACACTGGAGTCACATTGCAGGCGCACCCACGCGGACACTGGAATCACATTGCAGGCGCACCCACGCGGACACTGGAATCACATTGCAGGCGCACCCACGCGGACACTGCAGTCACATTGCAGGCGCACCCAAGCGGACACTGCAGTCACATTGCAGGCGCACCCACGCGGACACTGCAGTCACATTGCAGGCGCACCCACGCGGACACTGCAGTCACATTGCAGGCGCACCCACGCGGACACTGCAGTCACATTGCAGGCGCACCCACGCGGACACTGCAGTCACATTGCAGGCGCACCCACGCGGACACTGCAGTCACATTGCAGGCGCACCCACGCGGACACTGCAGTCACATTGCAGGCGCACCCACGCGGACACTGCAGTCACATTGCAGGCGCACCCACGCGGACACTGCAGTCACATTGCAGGCGCACCCACGCGGACACTGCAGTCACATTGCAGGCGCACCCACGCGGACACTGCAGTCACATTGCAGGCGCACCCACGCGGACACTGCAGTCACATTGCAGGCGCACCCACGCGGACACTGCAGTCACATTGCAGGCGCACCCACGCGGACACTGCAGTCACATTGCAGGTGCACCCACGCGGACACTGCAGTCACATTGCAGGCGCACCCACGCGGACACTGCAGTCACATTGCAGGCGCACCCACGCGGACACTGCAGTCACATTGCGTGCGCACACACACTGACACTTGGAGTGCTACTCTGCTCCTCCAGTGTCAGGACACGTGCAGAAATGCTAAGTGATTTTAAACAGCACTGACTCACCTAAGGGCGAGGGACTGTCTTTAATATGCAAATAGGACGGTGCACATCTGCACCAAGACATCGGCCGCACCAGGGGGGACAGAACAGTCTGCATATATATAATATTAAGGTAAAACTGTACATGCCAGAGCGACGTCCCCTGTATAAATGTGTCTGCAGATTAATTGCCATTTTGGGAGTAAAAGTAAAATGTCATCGCTCTTAGCAACACTTTGTCCAGCGTCTCCCAAGACTCCCCTCTTGTTTGGTTTGCTGCAGCACATACTGCAATGGTGCCCGTATAGGGAATCTGTCACCAGGTTCTGCTCCCCTATCTGAGAGCAGCATAATGTAGAGACAGAGCCCCTGATTCCAGCGATGTGTCACTTACTGAGCTGTTTGCTGTCGTTTTCTCTGCTGCAGATCTCGCAGTTATACAGAGCTCATGAATATGCTGGACTACCTGCAGCACACCAAGTAGTCCTGTAATGATAACTACTGCTGATTAAACAGTGATGTTATCAAAACTACACTAAGCAGCCCAGTAAGTGACAACACTGGAATCAGGATCTCTGCCCCTACATTATGCTGCTCTCAAATTAGGTGGCAAAAACCTGGTGACAGACTCATAATTCTCCTCACTAAAGAGTAACCACCCTAAGTAAGCCCAAGGCTGTGCACAAGAATAAGTAATTGCCCATCACTGAGCTCACAGCACAAAGAATGACCCCACACCGCGTCACTTACAGTATACATCCCCCACATTCTCTCCTATAACATTCCCACTACACTGCCCCCTCAAATGAAAACCCCCACTGTCCTCCCCACTGAATTACACCCTCCAGACCTTCCTCACTTATGAACTATGACCTCCACTGTCCCCACCTCTCCATGCAGCCCCCACTTCACTGCCCCCCTCATGATGTCCCCACTCTATAATGAGCCTTATGCTTCGCATTCTGTATACCCAGCCCTCCCAGGCTCCTAACTGAGCGCTCCCCATGCTGCCCCTTCTCCATATCAAGACCCCCCATACCAAGCCCACCATGGTTCCCCTTCCATACCGAGCCCCCCATGCTTTCCCATTCTCCATACCATGCCTCCCCCCGTGCTACCCCATTCTCCATACCATGCCCCCCCCCCCCGTGCTACCCCATTCTCCATACCATGCCCCCCCCCATGCTACCCCATTCTCCATACCATGCCCCCCCCCCATGCTACCCCATTCTCCATACCATGCCCCCCCCCATGCTACCCCATTCTCCATACCATGCCCCCCCCCCATGCTACCCCATTCTCCATACCATGCCCCCCCCCATGCTACCCCATTCTCCATACCATGCCCCCCCCCATGCTACCCCATTCTCCATACCATGCCCCCCCCCATGCTACCCCATTCTCCATACCATGCCCCCCCCATGCTACCCCATTCTCCATACCATGCCCCCCCCCATGCTACCCCATTCTCCATACCATGCCCCCCCCCATGCTACCCCATTCTCCATACCATGCCCCCCCCATGCTACCCCATTCTCCATACCATGCCCCCCCCATGCTACCCCATTCTCCATACCATGCCCCCCCCCATGCTACCCCATTCTCCATACCATGCCCCCCCCCCATGCTACCCCATTCTCCATACCATGCCTCTCATTCTCCATACTGTAACTCCCATTTGCTATACTGTCCACCACCCTCCCTCATTTTCCCATTCTGCTCCATCCCCCATGCTGCGCCCCCACATCATGCTCCATCCCCATGTTGCGCCCCCCCATCCTCCATGTTGCGCCCCCACATCATGCTTCATCCCCCCCCATCCTCCATGCTGCGCCCCCACATCATGCTTCATCCCCCCCCATCCTCCATGCTGCGCCCCCACATCATGCTTCATCCCCCCCCATCCTCCATGCTGCGCCCCCACATCATGCTTCATCGCCCCCATCCTCCATGCTGCGCCCCCACATCATGCTTCATCGCCCCCATCCTCCATGCTGCGCCCCCACATCATGCTTCATCCCCCCCATCCTCCATGCTGCGCCCCCACATCATGCTTCATCCCCCCCATCCTCCATGTTGCGCCCCACATCATGCTTCATCCCCCCCATCCTCCATGTTGCGCCCCCACATCCTCCATGTTGCGCCCCCACATCATGCGGCATCCCCCCCATCCTCCACGCTGCGCCCCCACATCATGTTCCATCCCCCATGTTGCGCCCCCATATCATGCGGCATCCCCCCCCAGCCTCCATGTTGCACCCCCACATCATGCTGCATCCCCCCCATCCTCCATGTTGCGCCCCCACATCATGTTCCATCCCCACATCCTCCATGTTGCGCCCCCACATCATGCTGCTTCCCCCCCCATCCTCCATGTTGCACCCCCACATCATGCTGCTTCCCCCCCATCCTCCATGTTGCGCCCCCACATCATGCTGCATCCCCTCCCCCATCCTCCATGTTGCGCCCCCACATAATGTTCCATCCCCCCCATCCTCCATGTTGCGCCCCCACATCATGTTCCATCCCCCCCATCCTCCATGTTGCGCCCCCATATCATGTTCCATCCCCCCATCCTCCATGTTGCGCCCCCATATCATGTTCCATCCCCCATCCTCCATGTTGCGCCCCCATATGTTCCATCCCCCCATCCTCCATGTTGCGCCCCCATATCATGTTCCATCCCCCCATCCTTCATGTTGCGCCCCCATATCATGTTCCATCCCCCCATCCTCCATGTTGCACCCCCATATCATGTTCCATCCCCCCATCCTCCATGTTGCGCCCCCATATCATGTTCCATCCCCCATCCTCCATGTTGCGCCCCCATATCATGTGGCATCCCCCCCCAGCCTCCATGTTGCACCCCCACATCATGCTGCATCCCATCCTCCATGTTGCGCCCCCATATCATGTTCCATCCCCTCATCCTCCATGTTGCGCCCCCATATCATGTTCCATCCCCCCATCCTCCATGTTGCGCCCCCATATCATGTTCCATCCCCCCATCCTCCATGTTGCGCCCCCCCCCGGGTTGCTTGTTCGGCGCTGTCTTCGGCTGTAAAGCGTTTACCTGCTCCAGGCTGCATCTCCCGTTCTCCACGGTGGCGGTGGCGTCGGCGGCATCTGACATCTTGCTCGGCGGCGGTTCCATCTCCGGCGGCGGCTCCATCTCCGGCGGCGGCTCCATCTCCGGCGGCGGCTCCCGTCCTCCTCTGCGCGGCCTCACGCTCCTGTGACCTCTGCACAGTGAGCGCACGGCAGCACGTCGGGGCGGGGAGCTGATTACAGCTCCTCTGACCCCGGAAGTAAGTGCCGGCACGCTCACAGTGTCATTTATATTCGCGTGTTATAGACGCGACTATAAATGACTGTGCGCTCCCTCCCTCCTCCAAAAAGGCGCCGGATTTAATAAAGAGTTTGGAGGAGGGAGGGAGGGAGGAAGATTTAAAAAAATTTTTTTTTTTTTTTTTTTTTTTTAAATTTTGGTTTGGGCGCCGCCCCCCTGGAAGGCGCCGCCCTAGGCACGTGCCCTCAAGTGCCTAATGGCAAATACGGCCCTGCTGCCACATATGAGGTATCAGCGTGCTCAGGACAAATGGCCCAACAAATTTTGCGGTCCATTGTATCCCGTTACCCCTGTAAAAATTTTAAAATTGAGCCTAAAATAGCATTTTTGTGGGGGGAAAAAAAAAAAAGTACTTTTTTTGTATTTATGGCTCCATGTATGAAGCATGTGAGGGTTCAAAGTGCTCATTACCAATCTAGATTTATGCCATGGGGGTCTAGTTACCAAAATGGGGTCACATGAGGGAGAGCTCTACTGTTTCGGCACATCAGGGGGTCTCTAAACGCAACATCGTGTGGCTAACTATTCCAGCTGATTTTCTATTCAAAAAGTAAAATGACGCTCCTTCCCTTCAGAGTCTTTCTGTGCACCCAAACAGTGGTTTTTTGCCACATCTGAGGTATCTGTGTGCTCAGAAGAAATTGCCCAACCAATTTTGGGGTCCATTTAATCCTGCTACCCTTGTGCAAATGCAATATTTGAGGCTAAATTAACATTTTTGTTGCAAAAAGTAAAATGTTCATTTATTCCTTCCACATTGCTTTAGTTCCTGTGAAGCACCTGAAGGGTTAATAACCTTCTTGAATATGGTTTTGAGTAGCCTGAGGGGTGCCGTTTTTGGAATGGTGTCACTTTTGGGTGTTTTGTGTCATGCAGACTTCTCAAAATCACTTCAAATGTGATGTGGTCCCTAAAAAAAAAAAAAGAAGTGGCTTTGTAAATTTTGCTGTAAAAATGAGAAATTGCTCAAACTTTGAACCCCTATAAACTACCTTATTTTTTCCCCCAAAAATTGTGCTGATGTAAAGTAGACATGTGGAAAATATTATTTAATAACTATTTTGTGTCATATGTCTCGCTGTTTTAAGAGCATAAAAATTAAAACTTTGAAAATTGCATAATTTTCAAACTTTGCCAAATTTCCAAAATGTTTTTTTCACAAATAAATGCAAAAAAAATGTTGTCCTAAATTTACCACTAACATGAAGCTCAATATGTCACGAAAAAACAAACTCAAAGTCACTGAGATCCGTTGAAGCGTTCCAGAGTTATAACCTCAACAGTGACACTGATCAGAATTGCAAAAAATCACCGGGTCATCAAGGTGAAAACCAGATGGGGGCTGAAGGAGTTAAACTGTATGACTTGGGTGAAATGTTTTGGATATCCTTCCACAAGTTTCTCACAATAGCTGGTAGGAATTTGGGCCCATTTCTCCTTAGGCTGTGTGTGCACGGTGCGTTTTTGCGTGTTTTTCGGGTGCGTTTCCCTAGCAAAGTCTGAGCTTTCATTTTTACTGTCTGCACAGTGCAGTTTTGTTTTAGGTGCGATTTTGTGGTGACTACAAAGATGCAACATGTCAATGTGTTTTTGCCAGCGTTTTTCACCCATGCAATGCATTGGAAAAAATGCAGCAACAAAAACGTAGCAAAAAACGCATGCTTTTTTTGATGCGTTTTTTACGGCAAGTGCGGTTTTGTGCGTTTTTTTAGAGGCCAAAAAACGCTGCATCTTTGTGATCACACTAAAACACAGCATACACACATAGCCTTACAGAACTGATGTAACTGAGACATGTTTGTAGGTCTCCATGCTCGCAAGGTCCTTTTGCCCATACATTTTGAATAGGGTTAAGATTAGAATATTTAATGTTTATTCACTTAGATAGCGCTATTAATTACATAATGCTTTACATACATCAGCAATCAGGGCCATGTGAGGGCCACTCCAAAACATTGACTGTTATCCTTAAGCAACTGTGTAACCAGTTTAGAAGTATGCTTCGGGTCATTGTTCATTTGTAAGACCCATTTCCGACCCAGCTTTAAGTACGTGGCTGATATCTTGAGATGTTTCTTCAGTATTGCCTCAATGACATTTTGTGAAGTGCACCAGTCCCTCCTGCAGCAAAACAACACCACAACATGATGCTGCCACCAGTTTTCCACAGTTGGGATGGTGTTCTTAGGCTTCAAAGCTTCTCAATTTTTCCTTCAAACATAACGATGGTCATTATGGCCAAACAATTCAATTTTAGTTTTATCAGACCACAGGACAGGTCTCTAAAAATTTAAGTCTTTGTTCCGGTGTGCATCTGTAAACATTAAATCGGGCTTTTCTATGTTTCTTTTGGAGTAATGGCTTCTTCCTCGCACATACCTCATTCTTCATGGCGGCCGGCAGATGGATGCCATCTGCGCATGGTCCAGAGTACCTTGGACTTCCAATCATGCGCACTAAACTGATGCCAGGTGTAAGCTGTCCGGCTTCAGTGACGTACAGTCTGCATGACCGAAAGTGCTGAGGACTCCAAATCATGCGCAGAGGGCATCCATCCTCCGGCGGCCACCATGAAGAGTGAGGTATGTGTGCGTCACTGCGCATTCATTGGCATGTTAGCATGGCAGCACGACCCTGTGGGTGTACTATGTGGGCCGACTAGCTAAGGGAACAATCGCCCTCGGGACTAGTCCTTTCGCTCATTAGCATATAAGATAGATCTTTAGAAATACTTTTTCTAAAGATCTGTTTATTTATGCTAGTGTTTATAGGGACGGTTAGGCAGGGATTAGTAATATGCAACCAAAACTGCTCGTGGTTCTGGGTGCATATTGCAGCTGACAGGTTCCCTTTAACAATTTACTCCAGGATTTAGAGCCATTTCTGGCATGCCAAGTCATTTAGAAGTATGGGGCTGATAAGGAGGGATATCCTATTGCAAGGTTGAAATGTAGACATGTGGGTCCATGAGTTTAGATTTGTTTTTGAAATAAAGGATCAGTTGATATTTTTGAGGCAGCCATGCATAATGAAGGTAGAGTTAACCAGAATAGAAGACCCTCTTTGTTAATGGTTCTACACTTTGGCTAATAGAGGGGAAGGGGAATTTCTTAGTGATGCTGTATGATGCTCCTCTATTTTTATCTTAGGATGGATTGCGGCAATGTGCTTTGCAAAGCTAAATTTAAGCATATATTATCGTAAATTACATGGCGAGTACTGAGAAACCTTAAATGGTCTTATAAATATAGAGGCCCCCGTAGTCAGATGTGTAATCCAGGTCTGTGGCAGGAGTCAGCTGAGCACAATAGTGTTAATGAACAAGACCTGCACGGCAGGCTGGTCCTCTGCCAACAGAGTTCCCTTCTTTGTTTTACACTGAGTGTGTGCCCTCCGCCCTGAGAAGGTAAATACTGAAGCAAGTTTATGCAGAGGCTTTCTACCTGGACCTACGCCAACATCCCACAGAGAAGACATTTTGACCACATGTATAAACTCATTTTTCCACAATTTTAGCTTCTTACTTTTTGGAACATAATACAAAAAAAAAAATTAGAACCTCTTGGAGATTTTTAAAAAGGACAAAAATTATGCAGATGAGGGTCTGCAAAACAGGAACCTAACAAAACTGCTGAGACCGTTCTACAGGTCGCTGATCGTTACTGCGTCATTGGTAAGGTCTGACTATGTGACATCTCACTAGCGACCTCCCAGTGATCCCTATCAGGTCATATCGTTGTCGGGATCGCTGGTAAGTAGTCGTGTGTGACTGGGCCTTTAGGCCGACCAACGTATGAAGAACCAGGTTTCATCAAAAACCCTCAGACAATTTCCATCTAGTTTTCATCAGTTTTCTATGTCCATGTGACATCCAGGTAAGCTCTGTGTGTGAAGTCTGTGGGGTCCCTTGTATTTTTATACACAGCCAAGGTAACGCAAACAGCTGGGGGCTGCAGCCTTCAGCTTAACTCATTCACCCCCGGGCGATTTTCCGGTTTTTGCTCCCCTTCTTCAGAGAACTGTAACGTTTTTATTTTTCAATCTTGCCATGTGAGGACTTGTTTTTTTCGGGACGAGTTGTACTTTTAAATGAAACCATAAGTGTTACCATATAGTGTATTGGAAAACAGCAAAAAAATTCCAAGTGTGGAAAAACTGCAAAAAAAAGTGTGATTGCACGATTGTTTTGGGGTTATTTTATTCAGTGTTCACTATATGATAAAACTGATGTGTTGGTGTGATGCCTCAGGTTGGACCAGTTTGTAGACCCCAAAAATGTATAGGTTTACTTTTATTTGAGGAGTTAAAAAAAATCATAAGTTTGTCTAAAAAACGTGGCCACTTTTTGTGCCATTTTCCACGACCCGTAGCGCTCTCATTTTTCAGGATATGGGGCTCAGTGACGGCTTACTTTTTCTGTCTTGAGCTGACATTTTTAATGATACCATTTTTGCACAGATGCTATTATCGCCTGTTATTGCATTTTGCAAAGACCAAAAACGTAATTTTGGCGTTTGGACTTTAGTTTACCTATCACATTATTTTTATACTTCATAGAGTGGGCATTTCTGAACACTAATACAAATGTGTGTATTTTATTTTATTAACCCTTTAATTTTCAATGGTGCGAAAGGGAGGGGATTTGAACTTTTAGTGTTTTTGAGGGTTTTCCTAAAAGCTTTTTTACTTTTATTTTTTATTTTACTAGACCCCCTAGGGGACTATAAGGATCAGCAGTCTGATCGCTGATTCATTTCTCCTGATCAGAGCAGCCCAGCTCTGATGAGGTTACATGCTGCATTCTTATTACAACTGCTGCTCTAACAGGAACTACATCATGATAGCGACACGAGTCATCACCTAACCCTGTGCGATCTTGGTAACCATTGGCTCTCTGATCGCGACACGGGCCTCCGATGGCGGCTGGGAAAGGTGCGTTTCCCGCTGCAGCGCTTTAAATCACATCACATTTTGATAGCACAATTTAAGTAATTAACAGGCGTGGGTGGATCGTGGATCCGCCTGCGAGGCAGACGTCTGCTGTTGAAATCAGCAGACATGTGCGGGGATCTCCATCGGTTCACCGAAGTAGCCGGTGGTGATCACCCAGTCATGATTTAGGACTTACCGTTACGTCCTAGGTCGTAAAGTGGTTAATGCTTTATCTGTGCTGGGTATCAATATACGGGGCACCCTATGCCATTTTTTTCCAATGAATTATTTTTACACTCTACTTTAGGACCCAGACAGCTAGTGTGAGGGCAACCACTCACAAATGCCAGCAGTCTGAATACAACCAATCATAGACACTGTCACACAGGGTTGGCAGGGGAAGCAGAGAATATGCATGAAATTTAACGAGGAAACCCAGAGCAGTGTAACAGCCACGGGGAGACTCTGTAATATAACTGTCCTGCTTTAATCCCAGTTTTGCAGCCCCCTAGCCTTTACTACAAGCATTTTATTGCCCACAATTTAGGATTCCTATAGACATATGATGTTCAGGGTCCAGGCTCAAGTTCAGTTTCAAGTGCAGTATTGAACCAGACCCAGCAAACCCGAACATCTGCAGGTTCAACCATCTCTATTGAGAATCTTTGACTACATTATTCTACTTTCAGATGAGGTAGCAAAAACCTGCTGACAAAATTCCCTTTAAAAGCACAACTGAAAGAAAAAAGTTTTCTAAGGCTATGTGGCCACGTGTGTGCGCTCTACACAGCAGCGTAACGTCACTGCATGTCCGCTTCAGAGCGCAGCTGAAAAGCTCCGTTCTGAAGCTTCGGTGACTGCAGAATTCGTGCGCTCTGGATTCTGCCTCTCTCTAAAGACAGAATGGAGACAGCAAGCAAAGCGCACGAAAGAAGTGACATGTTGCTTTTTAGAATGCAGCGATTTGGCAGCATGCAAATCGCTGTGTTCTAAACGCCACATGGGCTTGGATTATGCACAATCTTCATAAATTGTGCAGGGGACGCAGGACGCATGCAGTTACGCTGCAGTGCAATACGCAGCGTAACTGCATGTAAATACGCAACGTGGGCACAGAGCCTAAGATCCCATGCTCCCTTTGAAGAACATTTTTGTAACATTTCATCGGTTGCAACATTTGGAATTTAACAAATTCTAAAAAGCTATGTAGAAACGTCAGACGATTTGCACAGTAGATTGTGAGAGCTTAAAAGGGCATCAAGAAGATAGACTTTTATGCATACCAGGCATTTCTAGTTTAGTACTCTTGTTAGGTTTCTCAGCAGACAGAGATTACATGTTATGTTTGAAAAGAAAAAAAAAAAAAAAAAGATTGAAATTCCAATTATATAACATGGTCTTGTGAAGGGCATTTTATGGTGTTATTTTGATGCTGAAGGTATTTTAAAAAGGTACGGTATTTGTTATAGATTGGCATCTGCATAGAACAACTGCAATGTGGGAGGATGCTCTAAACATTGGTAACCACGATTTTTGATTTTGTTAAGTTGAAATTATTGGCAGTTACCCTGACGTTTTCTTTTGCTAATGCAGACTAAGGCCTGGATAAGTCCTTAGGACTGAGGAGTCCGGTCTCTTGTCTTGAAATATGCAGATTTGCAAGAAGAGCATAAGAGATATTGGCATAATATGACTTGTATCAGTTGGATGAATGATATGGAAGTATTAACCAACCATTAGACAAGCTTTGTATGAAAAGGTATACCACACGGCTGCTATGGGACCCCATAAGTCGGGGTTTTTTATGGTTTATTTTACTTAATGAGTACATTGACTGCTATTACACTCTTTGGAGGGCTATGAGAGCTGCATTACAGTACATGGAAGGCAACGTGAGGCAAAATGCTACATGGAACTGTAAGGCTATGTGTGGCCTATTATACTGTATGGAAGGCAATGTGGGGCACATACTACATGGAAGGCTGTGTGGGCTCTATTATTACTACATGGAAGGCTAAGTGAGCTCCATTATTACTATATGGAAGACTATGTAGGTTCCATTATACTACATGGAAGGCAATGTGGGCTCTATTACTACTACATGGAAGGCTAAGTGAGCTCCATTATTACTATATGGAAGAATATGTAGGTTCCATTATACTACATGGAAGGCAATGAGGGCTCTATTACTACTACATGGAAGGCTAACTGAGCTCCATTATTACTATATGGAAGAATATGTAGGTTCCATTATACTACACGGAAGGCAATGTGGGCTCTATTATTACTACATGGAAGGCTAAGTGAGCTCCATTATTACTATATGGAAGAATATGTAGGTTCCATTATACTACATGGAAGGCAATGAGGGCTCTATTACTACTACATGGAAGGCTAACTGAGCTCCATTATTACTATATGGAAGAATATGTAGGTTCCATTATACTACACGGAAGGCAATGTGGGCTCTATTATTACTACATGGAAGGCTAAGTGAGCTCCATTATTACTATATGGAAGAATATGTAGGTTCCATTATACTACATGGAAGGCAATGAGGGCTCTATTACTACTACATGGAAGGCTAACTGAGCTCCATTATTACTATATGGAAGAATATGTAGGTTCCATTATACTACACGGAAGGCAATGTGGGGCCCATTATACTGTATGGAAGGTAATGTAGACACAGATCACATACGAACAGCACCAGGAACACTGACAGATATACCTACACCACAGACCATGCTAAACGTTCATTTTTTTGCATGGACAGGTGAAGGGTGCCTAATCTGAAGACATCAGGAGATAGAGGTTGACAGAGTTTAACGATGTGTCATTTATTAACCTGCTGTGCTGTTTACTAATAGTGAAGGTTTTATCACCTATGATTATTATTGACAATTCGGACTAGTGACATGGCTGCCCTGCTGTCCCAAAAAGACATGGTCTCTGATGCTGTATACATGGGCAGCATTGATGGTGCATAGTGGCACAGAAGCATGCAGAATCCAGTAAACTATAAAAGAAAAAAAAATTCTGTATTCTCAAGCACACAAGTCATTCTACAAAATAATGGGTACAACATAAATAAAAGTAACATTTACGAATGGCCAAGCCAAAGTTCAGACCTTTAGGACCTTCCAGCACATTTCTATAGGATAAAGTGAACAGTTCATGGAAGAAAACCCACCAAAATTACTGAACTTAAGCCGTTTTGTAATCAAGAATTACCAGAAACGTTTTGATGCAGTTACTGCTGCGCAAGGTTAGGCCACATACTGAAAGTAAAAGGTTCACAAACTAAGTAAAACCGATAGCCCACTCACACCAGTGTGATCCCACTGATTGAAGATACCAGCCTTTAACGTCACCTTAATTTATCTGCTAGTCGTCAAAGCTCACATACTCTTGCCACTCACCAATATGTGGAATTGGATTATTTTCCCCAATTACAGTCTAATATTTGACTCATTTGTTTGATTTTCTTTGCTTTATCAACTTTTAGGACTTGTGTCAATATCTCAAAATGTATGCAGAGATCTAGAAGCTTCTGAAGGGATCACAAACTTCATGTTGAATCAATGACATTATGTAAAGCGGATTTTTTGTCATCGAGCAGGTCCTCTGAATTTATATTTAGGTTTTGAAATATCTACACATTAAGCTAGTTGGGTTGTGACTTTCACTTTATAATGTCTAATTGATCAGATCGGAGGACCTTTTGTTATACATTATTCAGGGTCCGTGATGCAGGTAGCATGTTTATGCCATGAACTAAAACACAAGGTATGTATTTGTTCATTGAAGCCATGCTACTGCTATTGGGTAAATATTTAACAATTCAACAGGTCTGGAAATCCATGAATAATATCTGTAATCCTGCCATTAGCGTTCACCGATATTTATCCAGGGAACTCCCAGCAGTTAAATATTAACTGAGCTCTCGTCTACCCTGAAGCCTGCTGATCTGTAATAATAGGTGTCCTGTAGATTTATGCCGGAGCTGACTTCAATGGCCAGCGAAGCATTCAAAACCAAGTGGCTTTGTTGGGTTTTCCGAAACAATTACTAGGTTATTAAGTAAAGGATATATAGCATAGCACCTACTACCAATAGTGACTGTATACTGTACACAGATCCCACACAATTGCTGAACCTGTCATCTCAATGAAGGGATCATCCTGAAGCAAATATATTCAAGAGCCATCCACCCACACATTGGCGTTTATTCTCTTGTCAATTACGTGGTTTCTGTTTAAAGACTGCAATTTCAGCTGGTGAGGAACCACTAACCTCAGACACACATACATACATACATACATACATACATACATACATACATACATACATATCCAGAGTTTCAAAGAAGTGATAGATCCTGAAGCTACTAACAGCTGGGCATCTTCCTGTGTTAGCCAGGGCACGGAAAAGGGCAGCGCATGCTGTTAATGCCATAGTCACTCACAGTCACCTTGTAGTATCTATAATAATGTAGTAGGAATAATAATAAAAATAATGAATAAGTTTAATTAATATTAATAATAATAATATTAATAGCAAATACCTCCAATTAGCTAATCAAGAGAACTAGACTACATTTCTATGTTGCCACCCTCATGTGCAGGGCATTGCAGTAGCTTATATGGTTACTATAGTTACATCCACTCATACAGTGACCATTCGTTAGTTACTTGTCTTAACCATAGTTACCTAAACTGCAATGCCCTGCATATTAGGTACGTGACTTGGCTATACCAGGAGTACTATACTACATCTCTAATTGGAGGTATTTGCCAATATTATTACTACACCTACTACATATTGGGATAGAATCTTGGAGATGGGAATATTGGGATTATCCATGTAAATTATTTTCTGGAAGCAAAATGTGCAATTGTCCACAGAGTTCTCTGGAATAACAGATACTCACCAATGGATTTATGAAACCAAGTTGCTATATGAAAGAATCCTTTTAATCAAAAGATATCAAAGTTACGCCATAAAATATCAAACATGAGCATTATATAGGATTCCTTTCAACATTCAAGGGTTATTTCCAACAGACACTTCTTCACCTGACTACAGGGACCTCCACTGAGAGGTCCTGAGATGCCCCATCAGAATGGATGCACATCATCACTTTTTATTAAAGTATGAGCGCACGCTGCAGTTTTTTGTTGTCACACATTGTGGCAGAAAACGCAATAAAAAAAAAAAAAGTGCGTTTTATGTATGTTTTTGTCCCATGCTTTTTTTGGGGGAAAAAAAAAAAATCAATGGCTAGAAGGGCTAAAAACTGCAGGACAAAAACACACACAAAGAATTGACATGCTGCAGATTTTTATTTTTCACCAAAAACTGCATAAAGAAAAAAAAAAAAAAAGCTACATTTGCACAGCTTTTCTGAATTCCCATAGACTTTGCTGGGAGAATGAAAGATATGCAGTTTTGGGCAACAAACTACCAAAAAATGAGGCAAAAAAAAACCCACAGCGTGTGCACACAGCCTTATTTAGGGGATTGCCAGAGATGACCTATTCTAAGGCGGGCTTTGCACAATAAGACATCGCAGCTGTGATATCGGTGGGGTCAAATCGAAAGTGACGCACATCCGGCGTCGCAATCGATATCGTAGTGTGTAAATACTTTTTGATACGATTAACGAGCGCAAAAACGTCCAAATCGTATCATTGGTGTAGCGGCGGTCATTTTCATAATTTCGGAAGGACCGATGTTACGATGTTGTTCCTCGTTCCTGGAGCAGCACACATCGCTATGTGTGAAGCCGCAGGACCTAGGAACATCTACCTGCGTCACCACGGCTCACGCCGGCTATGCGGAAGGACGGAGGTGGGCGGGATGTTTACGTCCCGCTCATCTCCGCCCCCCTCTTCTATTGGCCGCCTGCCGTCGCTATGACACCGCACGACCCGCCCCCTTAATAAGGAGGCAGTTCGCCGGCCAGAGCGACGTCGCAGTGCAGGTGAGTGCATGTGAAGCTGCCGTAGCGATAATGTTCGCTACGGCAGCTATCACCATGATATCGCAGCTGCGACGGGGGAGGGGACTATCGCACTCGGCATCGCAAGCACCGGCTTGGGTTGTCGTAGTGTGCACAGTGCCCCTAAGTTATTCCAGCAGTCATGTAGCCCATTGTCAGGATCAGTGGAGGTCTAAGGGGTGAGACCAAGAGTGATCAGAAGTTATGTCCTGTGCAAGCCTCTTATTCTTACACCACCATTGAGAACCACTTTCCTTTTCCACCAGGCTTCAATCTTGACGTCACAATACAGATTTATAAAAATTTCAGGATGGGCACTAAAGTGAAGGCCATTAGTGGTATTAACCCCTTCACAACTGGCCGATTTTGCGCCATTCTTCTGAGAAACGTAAGCTTTATTTTTCTGTCAATCTTGCCATATAAGGGCTCATTTTTTGTGGGACGAGTTCTAATTTTAAATGAAACAATGGGTTTTACAATATAGTGTACTGGAAAACTGCAAAAAAATCCAAATACGGAAAAATTGCAAAAAAAGTGCGATTGCACTATTGTTTTGAGGTATTTTATTCACAGTGTTCACTATATGGTAAAACTGATGTGTCTCTGTGATGCCTCACGTCGGTGCGAGTTCATAGACACAAAATATGTATAGGTTTACTTTTATCTACAAGGTTACAAAAAGAAAAAAAAAATGGAGGTTTGTTTGAAAAAAGTGGTGTGCATTTTGCGCCATTTTCCGCAACCTGTAGCGTTCTCATTTTGGGGGATCTATGGCTCAGTGATCGTTTCTTTTTTTCTTTAAAAAGTCTCGAGCTGACATTTTTAATGGTACCATTTTTGCGCAGATGCTACGTTTTGTTTGCTTGTGATTGCATTTTGCGCAAAATTTTTGGCTACCAAAAAAAGTAAATTTGGAGTTTGGAATTTTTTCCTGCTACGCCGTTTACCGATCAGATTAATTGATTTTATATTTTGATAAGTCAGCATTTCTGAACGTGGCGATATCAAATGTGTGTATATTTAACCCTTTAATTTTCAATGGGGCGAATAGGGGTAATTAGAACGGTTAGGTTTTTTTGTTTTTTTTTACATTTCAAAAAAAAAAAAATTTAAAAAAAAACTTT
Organism: Anomaloglossus baeobatrachus; assembly: GCF_048569485.1. Lineage (NCBI taxonomy): Eukaryota > Metazoa > Chordata > Amphibia > Anura > Aromobatidae > Anomaloglossus > Anomaloglossus baeobatrachus. Next base: position 475,362,501 of record NC_134354.1, on the reverse strand, counting down.
TTTTATTTTAGTAGCCCCCCTAGAGAGCTATAACAATCAGCTGTTTGATCGCTCATTCATTTTTCCCGATCAGAGTGGCATCGCTCAGACCGGGAGAAATGATCATCTCTTGTAACAGCCAGTACTCTGCTGTTTTTTTTTTTTTTTTCACATGACCTTAGTTATGAGAGACCCTGTGCTACCATGACAAACACCGGATCCACGTGATCACGTCAGGTGACTACCAGTGGAGGCCTGCGAGTAAAAAGTTATAGGGTGATCGCTATTATAATGGCGCTGTCACATTTAGACAGCGCCATTTAAGGGGTTAAAAGGCACGGGCTGATAGCGATTCTGCTTGTGCCTAGCAGGCACACACGTTAGCTGTAAAAATCAGCTAAGATGTGCGCTGCCCTCGCCCGGCTGCCGGGGGAGATTAACACTATGCCCGCTATGATTTAATTTTACTGCCCGCGGTTGTTAAGGGGTTAAGTGCCATTACCTAGTATCCATTAACAATGCAGGAGGATGAATATTAAAATTAATTCTCGCTAAATAAAAGTTAGCTAGGACAAATGGTCCAGTTCAGAAGTGAGATGCGTAAAGGATTCATCAGTTTAAAATCTAGTAACATTGACCTTCCATGTTATAGTATATACGGCAGCTGAAGAAATTTGATGTAGGGCATAAAATAGCATTTCATACACAATGGATACAAGTGTCAAATCATTTCAGACATGTTTAAAAATAGACACTTGGAGGGCCATGACAATAGCCCTGCATTAATATTTGACGTATAAATGTGGGCAGCATATGATGCCAGTTTGTTTAGTTACATAACAGTGTCCTTGCACTGTATCATCTGCCTAGCATTTCAGCAGTTAAGCCATTCATTATTCTGAAAGCGGCTTTCAAAGCGTCACGACTAAAATAGTTATAGAAAAATCTTTTCATAATAGAGAACATTGAAAAAGTGATGGATATGGTAAGTTAGATACAACAACAACGGATTTTCATCACCTAGACTGAAATGTCTGCACGAGGCTTTATAGAAGGCACCTGCCTATATGCTACCTGTAGCCAAGTGTCTACGGCCATGGACCTATGACATGGAAATACGGAATCTTTTTAGCTGCACTTTTTTATGCAAAAAATCTGCTGTTTAACGTACGAAGCAAAGTAATTGTTATTTCATGAAAACTCATGCTCAAGGTGCAATTAAAGAAGCGGTCAAACGGTTTTGTTTTGGGGTGCGAATGAGCGGTTCTTTATAGACTTATGGAAAGACTGAAAAAAAGTATGTATGTAAAACACCACAAAAAAAAACCAAAAACAGAATCAAAGATTTTCTGCACAAAAGACTTACTTTGTAAAGAAGAATGGGAACATTTTCAGCACTGAAATCCCCTTCTCACATTGGTCAGAGACCTCTGGCTTCGATAAGGTCTGGGAGAGTTTTGTGAAAGAGTGCAAGAAGTCACGTCACCACTAGGTCATGGGCCATGACCTTGCGAGTCGCATAACCCTCCTAGGACGTCTTAAAGCCGAAAGTCCCAGCCCAACATGAAAGGACCAGGGATTTCAATACTAGTGGCGGTGATCTGAAAATGCGATGATTAACAGATGGGTGACGCGGATGGGCCAGAGAAGTGAGCGGCAAGCATAAGGGGCACTTTGCAGACTACGACATCGCAAGCCGATGCTGCGATGCCGAGCGCGATAGTCCACGCCCCCATTGCGATATCATGGTGATAGCTGGCGTAGCAAACATTATCGCTACGCCAGCTTCACATGCACTCACCTGCCCTGCGACGTCGCTCTGGCCAGCTACCAGCTTCCTTATTAAGGGGGCGGGTCTTGCGGCATCACAGTGACTTCACACAGCTGGCGACCAATAGAAGCGGAGGGGCGGAGATGAGCAGGACGTAAACATTCCGCCCACCTCCTTCCTTCCGCATAGCTGGCATGAGCCGCATGACGCAGGTAGGAGATGTTCCTCGCTCCTGCGGCTTCACACACAGCGATGTGTGCTGCCGCAGGAGCGAGGAACAACATCGTAACATCGGTCCTTTCCAAATTATGGAAATGCCAGACGCTACACCGATTATACGATTACGACGATTTTGCGCGAATCGTATCAAAAAGGCTTTACACACTACGATATCGCCTGCGAAGCCGGAAGTGCGTCACTTTCAATTTGACCCCACAGACATCGCACCTGCGATGTCGTAGTGTGCAAAGTGCCCCTAAGTATAAGTGGGCTGCTTTAATTTTTTTTTTTTATATCGTATGTTTATTATGATAAAGGGTAACCCAGAAGATAATAATGACATTAAATTAGTGGAGGAAACTTGTCCAGGAATTGAATTTCCCAGGAAAATCTGCATGAATTGAAATTTTACCTGCTCTGCTCATCTCTAGTAATAACCTATGTGAAGGGGTAAAAGGTCAAATAGCTAGAAGTGATTGGTAAAAAAGTAGTACAATAGAAGATGTTGACTTGTTATTTTCTTATGAAAAATATTTAGTAGCTTGCAGAATAGGGTTTAGAAAACAATCCATATATTTGGGGCATAAATTAAAACTGCTATAAAAATCTGTTTCTGGCAGAATCTTGTAACACCAATTCCATCTCTAAAAGAAAATGATGAATGGAATAATGAGCGTGAAAATGGAAACTATTTCAGAATTATCACCCTGGCTTTCAGGTCGCTTACATGATTTATAACGAGGATTACTTTGGGTTTAACACCCTGGCTTAACCCAGAGGCTCAAAAGGTCACTTTTTCTTCTAAAGTCCATTAAGGAATTGTGGCAGCAGCTACAGTTAAAGGGTTATTCTCATGTCCAAAGTCCTATCTCAATATGTAGTGTGTCATAAGACGAATATTAGCAAATCTCTCCAATTAGAAATGTAGTATAGTTCTCCTGATATAGCCATGTCTCTTACCTCATGTGCAGGGCATTGCAGCTTAGGTATCCATGGCTACGACCACTCATAGTGACAGTTAATTAGTTTGCGGCTTGTGGTTGTAACCGTAGATACCCAAGCTGCAATGCCCTGCACATGAGGTAAGAGACATGGCTATATTAGGAGACCTACACTACATTTCTAATTGAAGGTATATGCTAATATTGTTACACATACTGCATATTGGGATGGGATCTTGGACATGGGAATGTCCCTTTAATGGAAAATGTACATGCTAAAAAAAAAAAAAAAAAAAAAACCACCAAAACAGCAGACTTCTTACAACAGGTGTAAAAATGATGTTCTAACATTATTCTAGTAATGCTATAAGAGTATCAGCTTGTATTTTTGTCCTTTCTCCAATATTCCTATAGCAGTAATGCAATGCCAATGTACCCTTATATTATTGCGTGCCACTGGATATGCTTCTGTAGTTATGTTTTTCATTTGGTGCCTGTTCACATTTGTGGAAGCTGCTGGTCAGTTTTCTGATCTACTGTAGATTTATTATTCTAGTAATGGCTACGTGCTCGTAGTACTGCAGATGACTAGGTAGAAGACATGGTCTGAATTCATTCATATGACCCAGTCCAGGAGCCCTAAGAATTGCTTCCCATTTGCCTGTATCCACGGCTCTCCATTTGATTAGCTGACCTGGTGTGACGTCACATGTTTCTTGTCCCAACAATGAAGTTGCACCAGGCTGGCTAAATCAATAGAGAAAACAGGGATGCGGTCAGGTAAAAGGTGGTTCTCAGGGCTCCCCTCTGACGACACAGATTACTGAACTGGCCACTGGGTCATGCAAATCAATTTGCATAATCTCTATCACAAAAGGACAAATAAAAAAAATGAGTATGGCGACATGACAGATGAAGGAAACAAAGAAATATTCATATTAAACAAGTAAAAGGTTAAGTTGCATTTAGTATTGTACAGATTTTCTATGCTTACTTTACTACTGATGACCTCTCACCATGAAAGGTCCATTAGATACCTACATCAGAATGGGTGTGCTTTGACACCCAGCACCACTCCCTGAATAGCCACTTAGAGCAGGAGGCAGACAGATGTGAATGAGGCTGAGCAATGTTACTTTGTAGTGGCTATATCCTGGTCATCCAGCTCAGTCATAGTTACCTCCGTAGGAAAAGATCTGCTCTACCTAAGAACGGCCACTACAAAGTGAATGAGCAGGGTTTTTTAGCTCCATTCATTGCTTACATCCTGCCACCACCAGAGCTGAAAACCGTAGATCACTGGAGGTGCTGGGTTAAAGGGAACCAATCACCAGGATTTTCGTATATAACCTAAAGCAAGTGCTATACTTGCACTATCAGGGTGCTTATCTACATACCATTCGTGGTCAGCTCTGATATATAGGTTTTCAAATCCAAGAAAGTAAAGTTTATAAAATCAGGGGCTACTTGATTGGCATTTGCAACGGAGCAGATAGTGATTGGGCGATATTCATCTGGATTCCCGCCCCCCTGCCTGTCCCTCCCTCTCTCTGGTCTCTATGCTAATTTTACTATTCACCAAGATGGTGTCGGAGCTGGCGCCTGTGCATAGCGCTCATCTCTGGCGCCATCTTTGTGAAGAATGTGTTATTCCCTGCTAATTTATTCTTGCGGCTGAGAGGTTGGCTCATGCGCCCTCACGTCTTCTGCTCTCGTTGTGACCGCGGGAGTACATGAGGTCAGAACAGAAGTGGCGACCAGCTGATCAGAGGACGCGATTCGCTGCAAAAGAGGACACCGTGCCAGCACAGCAGCACTGACGTCACGAGGTTAGGTGAGTCCATTGTGAACTTACCTCACCTGTGCCCGTGCTGTGCGATCCGGTGCCGTTGTAGCCAACACGCTGCTGCTGGAGTGTTCTTCCTGTCGCATCTTTTGATCAGCTGTTTCAAGGGGCGGTCTCCACTTCTGTTGTGACTGTGCGCGCTCCCGCAGTCACAACGAGAGCGAAAGATGTGAGGACGCGTGCGCCACTCTCACAGCCGGAAGAATAGGTTAGTAGGGGATAACATGTTCTTCACAAAGATGGCACCAGAGATAAGCACTATGCGCAGGCGCCAACTCCGACTCCATCTTAGTGAATAGTAAAATTAGCATAGTGAGGGAGGGACAGGCAGGGGGGCGGGAATCCAGATGAATACCCACCCAGTTATCTGCTCTGTTGCAAATGCCAATCAAGTAGCTGCTGATTTTATAAACTTTACTTTCTTGGATTTGAAAGCCTAAACATCCGAGCTGACCACTTATGGTATGTAGAGAATCAGCCTGATTTAGGTTATATACGAAAATCCTGATGGTTGGTGATTGTGCTTAAATGGGAACCAATCTGATTTTAATTATCAATCTCTCAAAGCCTAGAAACTCCATTTGAGGCCTCTTTCACACGTCCGTGTCTTCTTGTACGTGTTTGGTGCGTTTTTTCACGTACCAGAGACACGGGCACACGTAGACCCATTAAGATCAATGGGTCTGCGCTCACGTGCGTGTTCTGCCATGGACAGTGTGTACGTGTGGAGCATACGTGTGCCCGTGTGCTCCACACCTACACATGTCAGTTTTTCTCCGGCATCACGGGTGTCACACGGCCCACACACGGACCACACGAAGGTGTTCCGTGTGACACGCACCGGAAAAAACACACGTGTCTGAGGAAAAAAAATAAATCTTTACTCACCTTCTCCAGCCCTGCTGTCTCTGCCGCTGCTTCCGACCGCCGCTCATTATTCTCATTGCATATTCACCCCACTGCGGCCGGAAGCAGCAGCAGCGGTGAGTCGGCAGGACTGGAGACCGAAGATCAGCACCACGGACAGCAACGCCAGGGACAGGTAAGCAGAAAGTTCCCGATCTCTGTGTGTTATCACGGATAACACACGTGTGCCATAAACACGGCTCATGGAGGGCAAAACGCACCTTTGACACGTCTGTTAAAAACGTGCGTGATTTTCACGGATGTGTGAAAGAAGCCTAACAGACAGCAGGATAGCAAAGTACAAAACAGCTAAAACAGTAACAAAGTCAGTAGTCCAAACAGCTGACTATAAGCCACCAACAATCAGTAAGAACAGGAATGCACCGGACCCAACTACTTTATAGGAGATCAGAATAAGCTTATATTGGGCAGATGTTACTTTATTTTTTCAAAGACCATATACAGAAATATAACAATGCTCGCTGTAGTACCCGGCGTTGCCCGGGATAGTAACTAAGTCTCTCTCGAAATCATATTAACTGACATTTAAGTTGTCTTATGCCAAGAATGTCCTTCATTGCCTATAGCAACCAGAGCTCTTATTAATGTCCTGTAACAAAATAGAAGCAGAGCTGTGAGTGGTTGCTATAGGCCACCTGATAAATATCCAGGCTGTCAAACCAGCCAATATATTACCTCACACATCCAAATGGTAAGTAAGCATTTTTTGTTTGTTTTGGTGAAAGTAAAGCGCGGGGTTAAGATTTCCCCATGACGTTCCCTGAGTCACATTTCGTGATTGTAAATGCGACGGTGTGGATTCCTTTAGCGGACATACACACACACGTACATACGTACACTCCGCTTTATATATTAGATGACAATGTGCCTGAGCCCATAGTATAGGCTGTGCATCAGTTGGCGTTTCCATGCTAATCACTCTTTTTACTATTGAAACTGTCCACTTCAAGAATTTGGGAGAAAGTGAAGAACCCCCCCCCCCCCAAAAAAAAAAACTTTACACTAATATATCCATACAGTCTGGATACATTTTAGGAGTATTCAGTTAGGGAATCACATGACGACCAATCGGTAGCTTTAAATTAATAAACAGTCTGCTGCGTAACTTGTTCTGTACATTGAACAAATCAAACAAAATGTAATCTAGTGACAGCTGGATACAATTCATAGGACACTCTGGAAAGAAATTACTAAATTGAGGGTCTTATTTTTCTAACCTTCAGTGTCAGAAAACGTTTGACATGTGTGGGTTTATATGCTTGAGACCCACAATGATGAAATGAATGAGCCGAAGCACTTATCTGGGGGTTGTGCCTGTACAGCTTTCCGCATAGGAATACATACACAGCACCCAGCCATCAACGTGGGTCTGAGATCTCAAAATTTTTCTTTTGGAAACCTTAGTCACAGTATACTGTACCAGAAGGCTTTGAGGTTAATGTCAACTGTAGCACTGAAAGAATCACTTACCCTGGACACAGACATCTGATTGGTTGTCAGGGTTCCAGTTTTGTCTGAACAGATGACCGATGTGCAGCCAAGAGTCTCAACAGATGGCAGACTCCTCACAATGGCATTCTTTTTCGCCATTCTACGTGTACCAAGAGCCAGGCAGGTAGTAATGACAGCTGGAAGGCCTTCAGGAATGGCAGCTACAGCCAAGGCCACAGCAATCTTAAAGTAGTATATGGCTCCACGAAACCAAGAGCCCCCGTGAACAGGGTCATTAAAGTGACCGATGTTGATGACCCAAACAGCCACGCAGACTAATGAGATGACTTTAGATAGCTGTTGCCCAAATTCATCCAGCTTCTGTTGTAGAGGCGTTTTCTCTGGCTCGGTAGCAACCATCTGATTTCTGATCTTCCCAATCTCTGTGAAAACACCTGTTGCAATAACTACTCCAACAGCTTTACCAGCAGCAATATTGGTTCCCTAAAAGAGCAATAAAATGATTGAAAAGAAGGAAATTATTAAACCAAGTAAAACAAAAGGGTAGAACACAGCATCTCATGAGGCACAGCACGTATTGGTAATTATATAGTGTCCATACATATTACTATTATGTCTTCTTAGGCTAGTTTCACACTTGCGCTGAACGGCATCCGTTGCATTGCGTTGAGTGACGGATGCACAAAACAACGGAAAGCCTTTTTTTTAATATTTTTTTTCTTTACAGTTTTACCAGCAGCAGACTATTGTGAACGATCAGCAGATCACCCGGCTGCCGGCCGCTCAGCTGAGCGCTCTCAAAAGCCGGCTGCTCAGCTGAGCGCTCTCAAAAGCCGGCCGCCGGGCGCTCAGCTGAGCGCTCTCAAAAGCCGGCCGTCGGGCGATCAGCTGAGCGCTCTCAAAAGCTGGCTGCCGGGCGATCAGCTGAGCGCTCTCAAAAGCTGGCTGCCGGGCGATCAGCTGAGCGCTCTCAAAAGCTGGCTGCCGGGCGATCAGCTGAGCGCTCTCAAAAGCTGGCTGCCGGGCGATCAGCTGAACGTTCGGCCACCGAGAGACAAAATAAAGTTTGTGATTTTTTAAAAAAATAAAAAAATAAATATGAGCATGCGCAGTGAAAAATAAAGGATTCCACTGCTCAAAAAAAGTTACATGCTGCGTTCCTTCCGCACGGCGGACACAACGAAGCGTCAGCCAGCGGAAGCAACGCAGGTACTTTTGGCACAATCTGTCATCATACAAGTCTATGGGAAACAGCGGAATCCGTTAATGGAGTTTTCCAAAAGGGCGGATTGTGACTGAAGGTAATTAACGCAAGTGTGAAAGTACCCTTACACAACCTCTCGCACCCTTACATTTTAAAATATTAACATTTAATCAACTTCAATGTAATTTGCAAAGTATTCCAAGTAGTCATAAAATATAAAGTTACAGTGATAAACTGACAAATATTTTGCTTACAGAAAAAAGCATGTTCTTTTTGTCCTGATTGACTGCTCTGGGGTCTGGGATTGGATCTGTATGTTTTATCACTGAAACAGACTCTCCTGTAACAAGTAAAATAGCAGGTTACATTAGTCAATTCTTATCCTCATTTCTATATCTAGTTTCCATTGAAAGAAGACCTAGATCAAGTTCAACCTTTCTCCACTAGTTATAGAGAATGTATAGGTAGATTTATAACTTACAATCCAATTTGTTGTGAGAAGAGCATCTAGCACTGCCCGCAATGCAAAACTGTAATAATTTCCATTATACTAGAAATAGAGAACGTAAAAACACAAAACAAAGAGTGATATTCTAAATGCCCTACACTATTTTAAATTCAGGGGGCAATCTTCTAAACAATGATATTCAATATGAAAGAGAAAACAGCCATTACAGAGTTTAATCAAATGTAAAAAGGTTACATCTACAGCTTCAATATGCAAAATCCCCATCATGTCAGAATTAACAGAAGTATTTCCAACACAAATTAGGAATGTAAAAAAAAGTTGCATTTTCTGATTTTGTCAAGGACACATATTTGCATAGGGCAATATTGCAATTTTTTAGGTATACACTGTGTGCAGAATTATTAGGCAAGTTGTATTTTAGAGGATTTTTTTTTATTATTGATCAACAACTATGTTCTTAATCAACCCAAGACTCAAGTATCAGAGCTTAATACTTTTGGAAGTTGGAGTGTTTTTTTTTTTAGATTTGGCTATCTTAGGAGGATATCTGTTTGTGCAGGTAACTATTACTGTGCAGAATTATTAGGCAACTTAATAAAAACCAAATATATTCCCATCTCACTTGTTTATTTTCACCAGGTAAACCAATATAACTGCACATAATTTAGAAAAACATTTGACATGCAAAAACAAAACCCAAAAACATTAGTGACCAATATAGCCACCTTTCTTTATGGTTACACAACAGTCTACCATCCATAGGTTCTGATCTGTTTTCGATCAACATTGCGTGCAGCAGCCACCACAGCCTTCCAGACACTGGTCCGAGAGGTGTACTGTTTTCCCTCCCTGTAGATCTTACATTTTATGAGGGACCACAGGTTCTCTATTGGGTTCAGATCAGGTGAACAAGGGGGCCATGTCATTTTTTCATCTTTTAGACCTTTACTGGTCAGCCACGCTGTGGAGTAGTTGGATGCATGTGATGGAGCATTGTCCTGCATGAAAATCATGTTTTTCTTGAATGATACAGACTTATTCCTGTACCACTGCTTGAAGAAGTTGTCTTCCAGAAACTGGCAGTAAGTCTGGGAGTTTAGCTTCACTCCAACCTCAACCCGAAACGGTCCCACAAGTTCATCTTTGATGACACCAGCCCATACCAGTACCCCACCTCCACCTTGCTGGCATCGGAGTGGAGTGGACTGGAGCTGTCTGCCCTTTACTGATCCAGCCTCTGGCCCATCCATCTGGCCCATTAAGAGTCACTCATTTCATCATTCCAGAAAACCTTTGAATAATCAGTCTTAGGATATTTCTTGGCCCAGTCTTGAAGTTTTATCTACTGTTTCTTGTTCAAAGGTGGTCGTTTTTCAGCCTTCCTTACCTTGGCCATGTTCCAGAGTATGGCACACCTTGTGCTTTTTGATACTCCAGTAACGTTGCAGCTCTGAAATATGGCCAAACTGGTGGCAATGGCATCTAGGCAGCGTCACGCTTGATTTTCCACAATTCATGGGCCCTTATTTTGCGCCTTTTTTGCCCAATACGCTTCTTGTGACCCTGTTGGCCATTTGCCATGAAACGCTTGACTGTTTGGTGATCACGCTTCAAAAGTTTGGCAATTTCAAGACTGCTGCATCCCTCTGCAAGACATCTCACAATTTTGGACTTTTCAGAGCCAGTCAAATCTCTCTTCTGACCCATTTTGTCAAAGGAAAAAAAGTTGTCTAATAATTATGCACCCCTTATATAGGGTGTTTATGTCATTACACTACACCCCTCCTCATTACAGAGATGCACATCACCTGATTTACTGAATTGGTAGTTGGCTCTCAAGCCTATACAGCTTGGAGTAGGACAACACGTATAAAAAATGTATGTGATAAGTCTGCAGACAGTATATGTATAGTCATAACCAAAAGATTTTACATTAGACAAACTTCTTGTAAGATTGCCACTAAGTCAACTGTCACAAACCACCGGGGGGGTCACTCAGAAATCCCCCGCGCTGGCTACCAGTACGTCACAATCGGGGGGTAACAAGTGGGGGTCACCCCTCCTTTATACCTCCCGACCGACAGAGCACGTGATGCGCTCTCTAGCGCCCCTCTTATAGTCAGGCCAATTATGGAATTGCCCGACAATAAGCAAGGAGGCCGCTATACTACTTATGCCGATTATTGAAGGGTCCCCGGTGAGAGTAGGGTATATATTCCCCCGACCTCCGCGGGCGGAATATATAAAATCTCCCCGAATCTCACTGGCCTCCCCACAATAATCCTTGGCACAAACTCGCTGCCACCAACCGCTTCACGGTAACTATTAGCCGAACACACAGACGTGGGATTCAAGATCGAGATAACAGAACAGCCCAAGATTAATTATATAATTTAATCAGCCTAAAGCACACTAGAAACTACAATATATACAATAGGGAATCTACAGAATATACATATGTCAGAGTACAGTTACAATCAAAGCATGGGTTACAAACAGGCATACACAGTTCCAGCAGTTACCTTGTTGCGTCTGGCCACAGGGGGGCGCTGTACCCAGGTTTCTAGGATCCTTCCCACAGATGTTTCCTACACGTGCCCCCAGCGAAAAGAACACTGGAAAATGGCCGAAGTAGGGTTATCAACCTGGGCAAGTCCAGGTTCCCTCCTACCTTAGTGACCTCAGAGGGAGCACTGCTCCACCCCTGGCTGGAGTTATGGACAAAATCCACAACATGGAATATGGCCATAACTTGGCCTGGGAGCGTCGTAGGCGGACGCCGACGCTCTCATTGTGACAGCTATGAATTTAGCTACAGAACGAGGGGACTCATGACCTGTCTGCCAGTTCCCCATTGGCTGATATCACGCCTGGGGCATTTCCCAATGTCCTGCTCCCATAAAAAGGGTGTGCCGGCATCGTCCGCATGCGGAGACACCATTTTTATGGTTGCCATATTTATCGGAAATATGGCTTGCGAGATATGAACCATTTTTTACTGGAGTCGTTCTGTCTAGCTAGTTCCATAGCCTTGCTAATGAGATACAACTCTTGTTACAGGGTGACGGCAGGGAGTCATCCTGTGTCCATTGTTCCCACACCACCTCATTTCCATATCACAGGACATGGCCATGGAGGTGTAAGTGGAACACTGAGAACAAGAAGGGAGGGGGCACTGCCAGGGAGTGATGAGGGATTATGACTGGAGTCATAATTCATCTTCATATCCCGGGATTTGCCTCACACCTCCCCCCTTTTGAGGGCGCTAGGGGGCAGCACACTCCGGTGTTCCCCCGTGCGCCCGTCCGCGACCTCTCCTTGTCGGGACAGCCCGTCTGCGTTACCGTGGTCACGGCCCCTTTTGTGGCGAATGGTGAAGTTGTATTGCTGGAGCGCAAGGCTCCATCGCAACAATCGCCCATTCGTCCCAGAGACGGTGTGCAACCAGCTGAGGGGATTGTGGTCCGTCTCCACGATGAAGTGGCGCCCGTATAGATAGGGTTGCAGACGCTGCAGGGCCCACACTATGGCCAGGCACTCCTTCTCCATCGTGGAATAGGCAACTTCCCTTGGTAACAGCTTCCTGCTCAGGTACAAGACTGGGTGCTCTTGGCTCGCAGAGTCCACCTGGCTGAGCACCGCACCGAGGCCGAAGTCACTGGCGTCTGTCTGTACTACAAACGGCCGCGTGAAGTCGGCTGCCTGTAGCACGGGCGGGCTGGACAGGGCGTCCTTTAGGGCCCGGAAGGCTGTCTCGCAGTCCATTGTCCAATCGACTGCAGAGGGCAGCTTCTTCTTGGTGAGGTCCGTCAAGGGCTTTGCCAGGCTACTATAGCATGGAACAAACCTCCTATAGTACCCAGCGGTCCCCAAGAAGGACATCACCTGCTTCTTGGTCCTGGGGGTGGGCCAGGATGCGATGGCTTCCACTTTCTCAGGCTCGGGCTTCAGTGTTCTCCCACCTACCCGGTGACCGAGGTACTGGACCTCGCTCATGGCCAGCTGACACTTTCCCGGCTTGATGGTCAAACCTGCCCGGTGGATCCGCCTGAGCACCTGTGCTAGATGCTCTAGGTGGTCCTCCCAGGTGGGACTGAAGACGGCAATGTCATCCAGGTACGCGGCCGCGTACCCTTCAAGTCCCTTGAGCAGGGTGTTGACCATCCGCTGGAAAGTGGCAGGGGCATTCCTCATCCCGAATGGCATCACCGTGGACTCGTACAGTCCAAATGGGGTAATAAAGGCAGAGCGTTCCCTGGCCTTGCGAGTCAGGGGGATCTGCCAATATCCCCGGCTCAGATCCATGATGGTCAGGTACTGAGCCCCGGCCAACTGATCGAGCAGGTCATCGATGCGTGGCATTGGGTACGCATCGGCGACCGTGACCGCATTGAGCCCCCTGTAGTCCACGCAGAACCGAGTGGTTCGGTCCTTCTTAGGGACGAGGACTACAGGCGAGGCCCAAGCGCTGTTGGATGCCTGGATCACCCCCAGCTTCAGCATCTCGTCAATCTCCTGGCGCATGTGTTGCTGCACCTCCAGGGAGACCCGATATGCTGAACGCCGGATCGGGGGACGATCCCCAGTGTCCACGTGATGGACAGCCAAGTCAGTCCTTCCGGGCTGGTTGGTAAACAACCCCCGGAAGGGGAGGAGGGTGGCCCACAGCTGGGACCGTTGGTCCTCCAAGAGCTGGTGGCCAACCTCCACATCCTCCATGGATCCGCCTGCCCTAACCTGGGCTAGCATATCCAAGAGGGTTTCCGCTTCTCCCTCCTCGGGCAGGTTGCACACGGGGAGCGCACATGCCTCCCGCTCATGATGTGCCTTCATCATGTTCACATGGAAGGGCTTCCGCCTTCCACGGGCAGGGTCCAGGGTGACCAGGTACGTTACAGGGTTGAGCTGCTGGTACACGAGGTATGGGCCTTCCCAGGCTGCCTGAAGCTTGTCCTGTGGTACGGGGACCAGTACCCACACCTTTTGACCCACTTGGTAGGTCCTCTCACAAGCGTTCTGGTCGTACCAACGCTTCTGATCGGCCTGGGCTTGAGCCATATTGTCGTGTACCAGTTGCGTCAAGGCCTGCATTTTGTCCCGGAAGCGCATGACATACTCGATAACCGACACTCCAGGGGTGGCCAAATCCCCTTCCCAAGCCTCTTTCACCAGAGCCAGGGGGCCCCGCACACGTCGCCCGTACAGGAGCTCAAACGGTGAGAATCCTGTTGAGGCCTGTGGAACCTCCCGGTAAGCAAATAACAGGTGTGGGAGATACCGCTCCCAGTCACGCCCATGGGAGTCGACCAACATCTTAAGCATCTGCTTTAAGGTGCCATTGAACCGCTCGCACAGGCCATTAGTCTGTGGATGGTACGGGCTGGCCACCAGATGTCGCACCTGGACTTGCTTACAGAGGGCCTCCATCAGCTGGGACATTAATTGGGTCCCCCGGTCAGTGAGCATTTCCTGGGGAAAACCCACTCGGGAGAAAATCTCCAGCAATGCGGTGGCCACCTTGTCAGCCCGAATGGACGACAAGGCCACTGCTTCTGGGTACCGGGTGGCATAGTCCACTACCGTCAGTAGGAAGCGTTTCCCGGAGCTGCTGGGGATGGCCAGCGGGCCGACCAGATCCACAGCCACCCTCCTGAAAGGCTCATCGATGATTGGCAGAGATACCAGTGGGGCTTTGGGGCGTGGCCCCGCCTTCCCCACTCTCTGACAGGTTTCACACGAACGGCAGTAGGCAGCCACATCGGCCCCCATTTTTGGCCAGTAGAAATGCTGGTTTAACCTGGCCTTGGTCTTAGCGATCCCTAGGTGTCCGGCCATCGGAATCTCATGTGCGATCCGCAACAACTCCGTCCGGAACGGATAGGGTACCACCAACTGTCGGTCCCTGGGCCACGCCTCCGGTGAACCCTGCTGGACCGTGGCCCAGTACAGCCGTCCTTGGTCCCAGACCACTCGCTCCGGGTCCGAGTCCGAGGGAGGCTGTGCCGCCTGCTCCTTAAGAGCTTTCAGGCTGTCGTCAGCTTCTAACGCTGCCTGAAACCCCTGACTAGATGTGGCCAGAATCGACGAGACTGTCACATCTTCGGTCAGTACCCCGGGACCTGTGTCCTGGCCTCCACCTGACTCGGCTGCCACTTGGTCAGAAGGGGAAGAGCTATCGGACCTCCGGGAGGCCCCTTGGCTTCCAGCACTCCCACTGCGGGTGACAGCGGCCACAGCCGCTGCGACCGTGGGTCGTGCCTGCTCCTCCTCCGTTCCTGACCAAGTCGCCGGTTCAGGCAGACCTACCTGGCTTCCTGACACCCCGGTTGTGGGGGAACCATGCACCGAGATCTTACCTGGGAGCACTTCCGCTCCTGGACCGGCCCCAATCTCACCTGCCTGTTCCCCTCCTGCAGCAACAGAACCCCGCTGTGAAATCTCTGGGGACCCCACATTTGCTGTGGTAGCCCCCACCCCACACACTGGTCCTCCCCCTGCAGCACCCTGCTCTCTGCTTATCCCTGCAGAGGGCAACAGATCCCAGCTCACAGGCTGGTTACTTGTAGAGGCATTGTCACACCTTTCTCTGACCCCCTCCCCTCCTGTCACAGCTGCAGCTGCGTGTGTGTCTATGGTGTCTGTGCAAGCAGAAATATCAGAGTTCACTCCCTCCTCCCTTACATCATTCATAGATAACACATTAACATTGTCAGGAGTCATGTCAGTACTGGCTGAAGGTTCAGCCCTTGGGGGGGGCCCAAACTGGGAGGTTATCTGCCCCAAATCTGTCCCAAGTAGCACGTTTGCAGGGATCCGATCAGTTACCCCCACCTCCCTCACCCCCCGCCCTGCGCCCCAGTCCACATAAATGTCAGCAACAGGCAGCGCCGGGTCAGTGCCTCCAATCCCGGAGACAGCGAGGGTTTTTCCAGGGATCAAGTCTTGGGGGGACACCATCTCAGGCCGCACCAGAGTCACCTCCGAGGCGCTGTCTCGCAGTCCTATGGTCACAGACCGGCCGACGGTGACAGGTTGGAAGCTGTCCAGGGACCTACCACCACCCCCACCCACACAATACACCTTGGGCGGCCCTTGGGACGGGGACGGAGCCGGGGCCTTGGGACGCTGAGGGCACATGGCCTTGAAGTGTCCAGGTAGGTTGCACTGGTGGCACCGTCTTGGTTCCGCCACGGGCCTGGAGAGGGGAGTTGAGGGGGACACCCCCTGCAGTCTAGGGGCAGGTGGGGCAGTCGCAGAATTCATCTTACCCCCTCTCCAGGTGCTGCTGGTGGCCGCTCTCCTGGCCTCAGGGGCCCGGTTGTTGGTGTAGTCATCGGCAAGGGCAGCTGTAGCCGTGGACCCCTTTGGCTTCTGGTCTCGGATGAACTGGCGGAGATCCTCAGGGCAGTTCCACAAGAGTTGCTCCGTGATGACCAAGTCCAGGATCTCTGGTCCGGTGGAAAGCTGCAGGCCTTGGGTCCAGTGGTCGGCAGCTCGGGCAAGTGCCCGCCGGTGGTCAGCCCAGGAGTCCTTTGGTCCCTTCTGCAGGGTCCGGAACTTCTTGCGGTAGGACTCCGGAGTGAGGTTGTACTGTTGGATCAGGGCCCGCTTGATGGTGTCGTAGCCCTGATCTGCCTCAGCAGGCAAGTCCCCAAGGATATCCAGGGCCTTACCCCTTAAACGGGGGGTCAGGTATTTGGCCCACTGGTCCTTGTCCAGATGGTGCTGCAAGCAGGTCCGTTCAAAAGCAGTCAAGAAAGAGTCCAAGTCTCCATCCTTCTCCAGCACTGGGAAGTCCTCAACACGGACCTTTGGAAGTTTGGTGTCTCGAAGGTCACATGTGGCTGATGAGGGCCGGAGCTGAGCTAGCTGCAGCTGGTAGTCACGGTCTGCCTGTCGCTCTCGCTCTTCACGCGCTGCCTGCCGCTCTCGCTCCGCAGCCTCACGCTCTGCGTGCCGCTCTGCCCTGCGCTCTGCCAGGAGTTCCTTGTAGCCCTTCTGGTCTCCAGCCTGGAGAAGGGCCATAGCCATTTGAAGAAGGCTATCCGAGCCTCCCAGGCTCGGTGGAATGGCACGTGGTGATCTGCGGCACGCTGCGGAGCCTGGTGATTCACTGTCCCTTTCAGAGCGGAGGGCTGGCATCTGGCTCGTTGAGGAACCTTGGGTGAGCTGCTCCTCATCTTGTCCAGCAGTGCCAGGTTGCGCAATGTCCTCGGCAGAACGGTTTTCTGGCGTCGAGCTCCTGGAGGACTCGTGGGCAACCTCCTCATTGCTGTCCACAGCACCGTCCTCCCTCTCTTCGGCTCCTGCCTTAGCATTGGCCAGTTGCATAGCTCTGCTCCTGGTGCCATCAGCCATTCTTGCAGACTTTTGGTCACTGACACAGAACTGACACCTGATGCCTCCACACACCTTACAGTATCTGCACTCTGACACTCTAGTGTTGAGCTAGTCTGAAGACCCCAGCAGCCACAGCTGCTGCAGGCAGTCTTTAGTGTCTGGGAGTATGGGTCTCACACTCACACACACTATTATCTCGATCCCACCGCTTGCCACCAATATGTCACAAACCACCGGGGGGGTCACTCAGAAATCCCCCGCGCTGGCTACCAGTACGTCACAATCGGGGGGTAACAAGTGGGGGTCACCCCTCCTTTATACCTCCCGACCGACAGAGCACGTGATGCGCTCTCTAGCGCCCCTCTTATAGTCAGGCCAATTATGGAATTGCCCGACAATAAGCAAGGAGGCCGCTATACTACTTATGCCGATTATTGAAGGGTCCCCGGTGAGAGTAGGGTATATATTCCCCCGACCTCCGCGGGCGGAATATATAAAATCTCCCCGAATCTCACTGGCCTCCCCACAATAATCCTTGGCACAAACTCGCTGCCACCAACCGCTTCACGGTAACTATTAGCCGAACACACAGACGTGGGATTCAAGATCGAGATAACAGAACAGCCCAAGATTAATTATATAATTTAATCAGCCTAAAGCACACTAGAAACTACAATATATACAATAGGGAATCTACAGAATATACATATGTCAGAGTACAGTTACAATCAAAGCATGGGTTACAAACAGGCATACACAGTTCCAGCAGTTACCTTGTTGCGTCTGGCCACAGGGGGGCGCTGTACCCAGGTTTCTAGGATCCTTCCCACAGATGTTTCCTACACGTGCCCCCAGCGAAAAGAACACTGGAAAATGGCCGAAGTAGGGTTATCAACCTGGGCAAGTCCAGGTTCCCTCCTACCTTAGTGACCTCAGAGGGAGCACTGCTCCACCCCTGGCTGGAGTTATGGACAAAATCCACAACATGGAATATGGCCATAACTTGGCCTGGGAGCGTCGTAGGCGGACGCCGACGCTCTCATTGTGACAGCTATGAATTTAGCTACAGAACGAGGGGACTCATGACCTGTCTGCCAGTTCCCCATTGGCTGATATCACGCCTGGGGCATTTCCCAATGTCCTGCTCCCATAAAAAGGGTGTGCCGGCATCGTCCGCATGCGGAGACACCATTTTTATGGTTGCCATATTTATCGGAAATATGGCTTGCGAGATATGAACCATTTTTTACTGGAGTCGTTCTGTCTAGCTAGTTCCATAGCCTTGCTAATGAGATACAACTCTTGTTACAGGGTGACGGCAGGGAGTCATCCTGTGTCCATTGTTCCCACACCACCTCATTTCCATATCACAGGACATGGCCATGGAGGTGTAAGTGGAACACTGAGAACAAGAAGGGAGGGGGCACTGCCAGGGAGTGATGAGGGATTATGACTGGAGTCATAATTCATCTTCATATCCCGGGATTTGCCTCACATCAACCATTTATTGGATCATCAAGAACTTCAAAGAGGTGTAATTGTTGTGAAGGCGGCTTGAGGGCACCCAAGAAAGTCTAGCAAATGTCGGGACCATCTGCCAAAGAAAATCCAGTTATGGGATTGGTTCAATACCAATGAATAGCTTGGCAGCAGGTAGGTCTAGGTGCATCTATATGCACAGAGAGGAGAACACATATTGAGGCTGGCCTGGTATCAAAAACGGCAGCAAAAACAAGACTTTTCTCCAACAAAAATGTCAAAAGACATACTGACATTGTTAGAATTACAGGGCTTTGACAGCAGAGGACTGGGATAGTTATTATCTTAAAGCTCCCTTCAGGTTCATCAGGACATCTAGAAGAATGATTGTTCCGAGAAAAAAAAAAAAAAAAGATAAGCGCTACCATGAGTCATGTGTCAATGGTGCAAAAATTTGTTTAGATATATGCTAAATGACCCCTAGTAAGTAAATATGCAACAAAGATGTCAAAAGGATTTACTATAGTGGTCTTTAATTTTCCAGTAGTAATATGTTGAATATTCTGCCACACATCGGATATTAGCAATAAGGGAGGTCCTTACCTGTCAGGATAGACTGATCAACACGTAGTGTTGTAGATCGGATCTCAATGATACGAATGTCAGCAGGCACTTTGTCACCAACTAAAATCCAAGTACACAATTTGAAATTACTTTATATCACCACAGAATCTACGTTTATTTTTTCAACATGTATTTTTTATTTTCGGTTCGCAGAGTAAACCTACAGTAGCTATGCGCTCGCATTTTCTTTTGTTTTCACTCCAAAACAATGCTAAATTTTCTTTTTTTTCTTTACTCCATTTCTGCCAAAAGAGCCATAACTTTTTCATATTTTCATAGACAGCTATATGAGGGTTTTGATACCTGTGGGACAAGTTGTAGGTTTGGAGGAATCTATTCAATTTACCATTCAATGTAATGGGAAAAAAAAAATCTGGGTGCAGGAAATTGTAAAAAAAAAAAAGAAATCTATAACTGCAATAAATTTTTCCATTTTCTTTTTATGGTATTGATGGTATGGTAAAAATGATCTAGAAAAAGGATTCTCCAGGTCAGTACAATTACAGCAATATAAAAAACAAACTTATTTTTCTTATTTAAGTCTAGAAAAAAAAATTACAAAATTTGTAAAATAAATAAAAATATATATTTTTTTTATTTATGTTAGTTTTCCGACAATTGTAATGTTTTCATTCTTCGGTGGAGCTGTACAATGGCTTGTTTTTTATGTGTCCTTTATTTTGTTACCTTTTTGGTGCAGATACCATTTAATTGCTTCTTATTGCATTTTTTGCAAAGTTGCAATGACTTAGGCTAGTTTCACACTTGCGTTGGACGGCTTCCGTAGCATTGCGTTGTGTGACGGATGCAACGGATGCGTTGCATATAGTGGCACAACGCAATGCTACGGATCGTACAAAATAACGGAAAGCGTTATTTTTTTCTTCTTCTTTACAGTACCGGCAGCCGACTATTGTGAACGATCAGCTGATCGCTCTTAATAGCCGGCGGCCGAGCACTCACATGCCGGCGGCCGAGCGCTCAGCTGAGCGCTATAACATGCTGGCGGCCGAGCGCTCAGCTGAGTGCCCTGACATGCCGGCGGCCGAGCGCTCAGCTGAGTGCCCTGACATGCCGGCGGCCGAGCGCTCAGCTGAGTGCCCTGACATGCCGGCGGCCGAGCGCTCAGCTGAGTGCCCTGACATGCCGGCGGCCGAGCGCTCAGCTGAGTGCCCCAACATGCCGGCGGCCGAGCGCTCAGCTGAACGTTCGGCCACCGAGAAATAACATAAAGTTTGTGATTAAAAAAAAAAAAAAAAAAAGCATGCGCAGTGAAAAATAAAGGTTTCCGCTGCTCAAAAAAACGTTACATGCAGCGTTCCATCCGCCCGGCGCAGCGTCAAAATAACGATGCTGCGTCGTCCAGCGGATGCAACGCTGACACTTGCATTACAGTGCGTCGTCCATACAAGTCTATGGAGAATAGCGCAGTGCGTTAACGGACTGCGCTAGTCTCCATAGTGACGGACTGCGCTGAACGCAAGTGTGAAAGTAGCCTAAAAATCCACAATTCTGGAGTTCTCGATACACAGTTTCCAATTGGGTTGATTAATTTGAGATTTTAAAAGGCTTGACACTTACAAATGTGGTTACACCACATAAAATTCCAATACCAAGACGACAAAGTTGTGGAATTATGTAAATCATAGGTTTGATGGACATGTTAATGATATTCAAGTGATGGGAAAAAAAAAAAAATATATAAAAACAAAATTTTCAAAACATATCAATCTATTTAATATGAAGGATAAGAACCATGCACAAAAATAAATGCAGTAACATGCTATCAATGAGGTTAATGGTTGTCTGAGGAATGTTCTGCCCTGCTGAATGTGCTTGTGAATGCAAATCATCAAGATCCACTGTTGGCAGCTCCTATTGCAATTGTAAACAAATGATGTCCCATATTTACACCACGGGAGACAGGTTTGGACATACTGCACACCATGGTAGCACAATTAGGCCATGCAGGCTGCACACAGTAACACAAGCCGCATGCGGCTGGGCATAGTCATACTGAAATAGTCATACTCATACAATAGTCATAATATCGGCTCCCGATACACCATGAAAGCATAGCCATACCATTGGTTCCACCACAAAATAATGTAATGTCAAGCTGCCAGTATACCTAAAATGAAGACTAGGGGACTCTGGCTACTTTAATGCCACCCCATACCACCATAACCACAGGAATAGGACAGGTGTGACATTCCCCTGTGAAGGCCTCTTCATGGAATTGCCCACAGTCTCCAGACCAAGCTATCATTGCATCAAAAAGAAAAGCGAATTCTAATAATCAGTTGGAAGACCCACTTTGTGGAGTTGTCGATTGCCCCACCAATCAGATATTGATCCCAGACAACCCCTGTAACTCTGAATTCTAAATGGTTTGTGAACTCATCAAGGCTAATAGCCTTGTATAAAAAAGGTTTTGATCTACATGATCTGTAAATTCAGTACTTAGAAGGTTAAAGATTGCTAGGTTAGTCCTACAGCAGGTGTATAACCTGTAGGAATGAAAAAATGTGGTTTCCTAGGAGGATAATTCAGAAGTAATCTGCAGAGCTAAGCAAAGCTGAGTGAAAGTGAAAACCATTACCACACATCTGGGACAAAACACAATTACAACAGAAATACAGACAAATCTCAATGAATAAGTAAAAAAGCATGCACCATACATGACGAGAATCGGCACTGGACATCCTTGCTGCAATGTTACATTTAAGCTGCTTATTTTATTAAAGGATTTTGTTTTATCAGAACAAATAGACATGAATGTACAAGTCCATGGCTCCCATGAGCTACTTTTATCAATAAAAGTAATTATCCAATAACAATAAATCTGAGATTTATGATGAAACGCATCCGCACATCATAACAAGTAATAAGATGTTTAGCATATATTCATGCTTAATGAGCGGGCGAAAATATTGGCACCCTTGAAATTGTTCCATAAAATGAATTATCACAGAAAATTGCACGTATTGTTATATACGCTTATATCCTTTGTGTGTATTGGAACAGCACAAAAATAAAAATAAAATAAAAACAGCAAATTGGACAGAATATAACACAATTCTAAAAATGGTCCAAACAAAATTGTTGGCACCCTCAACTTTATATTTGGTTGCCACCTTGTGGAATAGAATAAATGACTGCAATCACTTCCTAGAACCATCAGCAAGCTTCTTACACCTCATCTGGAATTTTGGACCATTACTCTTTTGCAAACTGCTCCAGGTCTCTCATACTTGAAGGCGTCTTCTCCCAACAGCAATTTTAAGATCTCTCAGGTGTTCAATGGGATTTAGATCTGGACTCATTGCTGCCACTTCAGAACTCTCCAGCACTTTGTTTCCATCCATTTCTGGGGGCTTCATGAAGTATAATTGGGGTCATTGTCCTTCTAGAAGACCCATGACCTAGGAGGCAAACCCAGCTTTCTGGCACTGGGCACTACATTGCAACCCATAATCCTTTGGTAATGTTCAGATTTCATGATGCCCTGTACATAGTCAATGCACACATTGCCAGAGGCAGCAAAACAACCCCAAAACATCTTAAGTACCTACAGTAAATTATGTGA